>NC_054702.1:7468448-7768448 GCF_016097555.1 Gigantopelta aegis | reverse complement strand
TAATCTATCGAAAAAATAAAACATTATATATATACATTAATTTCTGAGATTTTTTAGTATATACATACATACCTTCTGGCAGAAACACAGGGTAGGTATTAAAATAATTATTTGGTGAAGAGTCTTTTTAATATGACATACACAAAGCATTGAAAAGTACAATTTTATTATGCTTTATTAATCGACATTAGCTTTAAAACTAATTAACCATCATTCTTTATGGCCAGAGTACATATGTTGTTCCTGCCAGTGTTAGCATTTTAATTTTAATGACAATATACTAAATGACGATAAACATTGTTAACTAACATAATAATTCACGTTTTGAAGGTGTTTTGTTACGAGGTTAACATCCCAACTAGATCAAGAGACGTTAGTATGGAGTCGTTATGGGCTGTCGGTGAACATTAATTTGGTAATTATAGGTAAATAAATGTGAAGATTAAATATCCGTATGTGAACAAATTGCAATACCTTTATTTAATGTATATCTTAAGTACATACTTGTTTTAATTTTCACATTGTAAATGTATCATAACCTGCTGTATTTAGTTGGTGTAAAGCCCGTTCGACGACAATAATGCGTCCATGTTTTAAAACAATTTTTTTTTTTTTTAAATCGAAACCATGATGTTGGCCGTTTCTTGGGATGCATTGCTGTTACTGTTGCAGTTAAACACTGCGCAGTTAACCATCATATAATTAAATTTCCGATAAACCTGGAGACAAAAAAAAGAAAAAAAGATGACGACTAAAAGGCACAACCAAAGAGTCAACACGTGCACCGGTATTGCTTGGTAACTCTCACTGATGACCGGCCTCGGTGGCGTCGTGGCAGGCCATCGGTCTACAGGCTGGTTGGTACTGGGTTCAGATCCCAGTCGAGGCATGGGATTTTTAATCCAGATACCGACTCCAGATACTGAGTGAGTGCTCCGCAAGGCTCAATGGGTAGGTGTAAACCATTTGCACTGACCAGTGATCCATAACTGGTTCAACAAAGGCCATGGTTTGTGCTAGCCTGCCTGTGGGAAGCGCAAATAAAAGATCCCTTGCTGCCAATCGGAAGAGTAGCCCATGTAATGGCGACAGCGGGTTTCCTCTCAAAAATCTATGTGGTCCTTAACCATATGTCTGACGCCATATAACCGTAAATAAAATGTGTTGAATGCGTCGTTAAATAAAACATTTCTTTCTTTCTCACCGATGACATATTGCCTCGCTTTCGTTCAGATCTATGCATAATCCCGCCCACTTCTGTTTTTACCCCAAACCTAAGATGGGCAGCTGACCAGTGCCTCGCAGCGAGCCAGGCGTTATAGTAATGCAGTTTTTGACGCTAACTTAATTCATTACACACTACATGCCTTTTGGTGTCCGGTCTCCTTTAAGAGGTTACAATAATACAGTTCCAAATCAACTATACACCATTCCAGCCTATACAAATGTATTTGTTGGCAATATCATTTTAGAAAGAAGTTTAAATTTGCAAATAACAAAAATACACTATCTTCTAGTGGATTTATCAGAATAGAAAAAAAGTTAGCTTTTACTGTATAAATTTTGCTGTTTTATTTATCAATTTTTCGTAAGTAGGGACAAAGACCAAGAACAGACATCAAGTGTCAGGTTTTTGATACTCAAAGTTTAAAAAAAAGTTAATGTGGTTTGTTTAATGACACCCCTAGAGCACATTGATTTATTGGCTATAATTTGGTAATCCTGATATACAGTCATTAGAGGAAACCAGCAACATTTTTTTCATTGGCAGCAAGTGATCTTTCCAAAGAAAGGACAGCAAATACTGTTTATTAGTCATGGGGGACTGGTTGGGATGGGAAAACCCCTAGACAATGGGTCCATTGAACAGGTTTGGTACTGCGATCAAAGCACCTCAGGTGAGGGCACTACCGACTGATGGGAAATGGCAATGATATTTAATAGATTTTAAAACTACAGATCCCTTTGAAGGATGTCAAAAATGTAAAAGTTACTATGAGCTTCTCATCAAACAACGAAGATGGAAATAGTTTTGGGGTAGCACTATAGAAGTTGAATTCTATAAAAAATCGTGAGAATTTTCATCTCTGTGGGTGGTTGTTTAATTAAATATAGGTTTAACCATTCATTCAAATACATCATTTTATTCTGCCTTAATTACATGTAGTTTTAACATATAACCTGTACTAGTATTTTGTTCATAATAAGTTCATGTATAAATGAAAGTCAATGATGGCTAAAATAAAAAATTCCTCATTTGCTTCATAAAATAATATTTTAAAGTAAATGGCACATTATTTTTATTATGCTGTCACTGGGTAATAATAGTTTTCTTTTCTTTTTCAATATATATTCTTCCAGTGTATGATTGTAGTATTAAATGCAACATGATGTATCAGTTTTGCTGCTAGTGTCTAATAGAGACAGCCCATGTAGATTGAACTGACGGAGTATGCAGCACCTATCATGTAACAGGTGTTTGCAGTCAGTTTTTTAACTAAAGAAAATAGTCTAACAGCTTGTTGTTTCAGCTGATTGTAGATTTCCTCAGCAATAGAATGAAGAAAAAATACACACACACTTTAAAAAAATGTTGGTACAAGTATTACAACATAGAAACACTAAATAACACACACAGACACAGACACAGACACACACACACACACACACACACACACACACACACACACACACTTTTTTTCTATATAAAATAAAAATTAACATGCATTTATATGGAAATGTTCTTTATATAAAATAAAAATTAACATGCATTTATATGGAAATGTTCTTTATATTAAGAAATATTAGCCAAATTTACAAAAGGCAAAATAAACGCATCATAAATGGTTAAACAGGCACATCTGTTTAGATTTGTATTTATTGGGTATGAAGCCAAAACAAGGGTGTGAAAAGTGACTGTCATTGATCTTAAGACTTGAATCTTCAATGACATCACACACATACAATTTGTATGACACTGCCATGGAGTTAAAGTATCAGACTCTATTAGAGTCTTGAGTCTAGACCTTAACTTTCATAAGCACCAGGCCAGATAGCTGATGTGTGCCCAGGGCAGCATGCTTGAACCTTATTTGAATATAAGCTGCTTGTTTCTCTGTTATGTTCAATAAACACAAAAATAGTATCAGAAACATGATTTGTATCTTTACCTTTGAAGCATGAAATCAATGTTTGTGTTCTTTATTTAGGAATAATTTGCTGTCGGTGAAGTCAGCTAGTGATCTGACGTGGAGCTGATCTATTGTGTAGAACCAGATTTCACTAATGGGATCACTTTGACATTATCTTTAAATATTTCACTCACAAATCAATAGGTCTCACATTACAGAGGGATGCGATACCCATTGGAAAATAAAAGCTGACACGATCTTTAAAAAGCTGAAATCTCTGTACAATACCTGCGTAAAGATCATTGTTTGAGCATTTTAGATCAAATCCAACCTATTTTTGGAAAATTATTTTATGTAAAAAAGTTTTTATTTTATTTTATTTTAAGCAAACTATGGGTGAAAGTGATGTACATTATATGGAATTGTACAAAAATAAACTTGATTTAATTCAAGCTGAAATCTCTATACAATACCTGAAAAAAGTAATTTTTTAGCATTTTAGATTAAAGCTATTTTGAGACAATAGAGGTATTTCGCATTCCTATTGCGCATGCGCACGAAGAGTAACATCCCTTGACAAAATAGACTGAAACTAGTCTATTTACAAATTGGGGGGCATGACAGACAGGTTGTTATGGGTGACTTGAGTAGCTTCGTAGGAGACTTTTAAACTTTGGCAACTAACATGTACATATTTTGAATTAGATGGTATAATGGCCGTAGAAAACGGTCCGCTGAAATTTACAGCGGAATGGTTCAAATTAAAGGGACATTCCTGAGTTTGCTGCATTGTAAGATGTTTCCGACTAATAAAATATTTCTACGATTAAATTTACATATTAAATATATTTTCTTGTTTAGAATACCAGTGTCTGTATATTCAATGTGTTTCTGATCGTCTTAATATTTGTAAGAAGCCCAGACTGGATTTTGTCTTCAAATAACTTCATACATAAGAAAAAACTATATTTTAGGAAATAAGATGAAATTTAACATAGTACAAATATCAGAAACACGTTTAATATACAGCCACTGATATTTTATGCAGAAAAATATATTTGATATGTAATTACAATCATTAAAAAGTCTCTGTTAGTCGATAACATCTTAAAAATTGCAGCAAACTCGGGAATGTCCCTTTAAAAAGCAGTGCAACAACTTGGACAAAGTCTCTGCGACTCGTACCCGAGGGTTTTGATAACGCCAGATTAAAAGACTATCTCGTAAAAAGTATAAACAAAACAGTTGACAGATTCCATAGGTTATGGCATCGACAGGTTATGGCATCGATCGATATATATACTTGAGAGAGAGAGAGAGAGAGAGAGAGAGAGAGAGAGAGAGAGAGAGAGAGAGAGAGAGTATATACACACACACACACACACACACACATACATATATACACACACATTCAAACCTGTCTTAAGCGGCCACACAAGGGAGTAGATAAACATGGCCGATTAAGACAGGTGGCCGCTGAGTACAGGTTGCCACATATATAGTCTTTAAAACATTTTTTGTTGTTTCTTGTTTTACCGTCTGAAGCACAAATCCGTTAATTAGCAGTACATAGTTGACTATAAATCAACTTTTGACATGTTGTCTCCTTCAGAAATAATGCAAACAGAATATATTAAATTAACCGTTCTCCACAATTTTGTTTTCTTTTTCCATTTAATTATTTAATTCCGACTTCATGCGATGTATTGTTATAGTAAGTGAATCTACAAATGTCAAGCGTAGCCTGCCCAGAGGCAATTAGATGCATGTCAGATTGATACTTCCTTAATTGATACACAGTGGAGATGTCGGGACTGAATGGGTACTAGTATTCCTGAAGGTGTGAAGATCAGTTATTTGCTGCACCTTATCGCTGTTGTTAAAATATCCCTTTTATATAAGAGTAAAACTTTACTGTGGCCGCTTAATGCAGGTATTTTAGCGATTTGGGATCCAATTTAGGTGGCCGCTGGCCGCGTTAGACAGGTGACCGCTTATTACAGGTGCATTTACATTATAAATCTTTTGGGAGGAAAAAAGTGGCCGCTGAAGGCAGGTGACCGCTGAGTACAGGTGGCCGCTAGGACAGGTTTGACTATATATATATATATATATATATATATATATATATATATATATATATATATATATATATATCAGAAGGTGTTTTGTTGCATTTTTCTTAGTGTCTATCTAATTGGGAAAAGTTAAAAAAAGGAATTGATTTTATGCTGTTACATGTATATCCATAAAGTGGGAATTTTAAAAAAGGGGGATTTGAGGGGAGGGGGGGGGGGTTGAAGGTAGGTGCCGTTCTGTTTACCCATACACACATTTTTATACAGTGTCAACATGAACGCATTGGGTATTATACAAAATATATTTATTTTCTTTACTGTTAATGTGTTTTCCACCATATCTAAGTATATAAAATACTAGACGGACCTGTGTAGGAACGTCCTGTACACAGCCGTCATCACTCTATATATATTCATATATCATTATTATTATTATTATTATTATTTAAGGAGTGTCTGTTATTTCTTTTACGTTCATCGGGGTATGAACAAAATAAATCATCCGTAAATTGTGTGAATCGGCGAAGCCGTTCTCACATAAGTTTGCGGATGATTTTTTTGTTCATACCTAGATGAACGTAAAAGTAATAACAGACAATACTTATAATTAAATTTGAAACACACTGAGAAATAATAACATTAAAAGTTCATATATATATATATATTGTTGAGTATTGTCCGAAATATACATATATTTTCTGTATATACAAAATATATATTTATTTATTTTATTTACTGTTTACTACCATATCTAAGTAGAGAATACTAGACCGCCCTGTATAGGAATGTTCTGTACATAGCTGTCCTGACTACATATATTTTTTATATATTTACACACGCCACGTTATATATTTTATTGAGTATAATTCGAAATATACATATATTTTCTTTATATACAAAATATATATTTATTTTCTTTACTGTTAATATGTTTTCCACCATATCTAAGTATACTAGACCGCCCTGTGTAGGAACGTCCTGTACAGAACCGGTAAGGTTTTGGTCCCTTATGCGTTCACTGGCTTCCCTCCTACAAAATATACCGAACAAACCCTCGTACTTAGAGTAACATTAAAATCGTTTTCTACGTGAAACGATTACCCACAAACGTTTCCGATATCCATTGGCTGGATATCGATGGAAGGATAACGAATTTCCCGGACATATGCAATTGGAACAGTTAATAATTGAACAATGGTCGTGGCCTCCCATTGCTTTTGCCCCCCAATTTGCAGATAGGTCTATTTTGGCGAGATCTCGCTAAATCTCGCGGTTTGCGTCCTCGAATAACTCCGCAACGGGCACATGCGCAGTGGAATGAGAAAGAGGTCTATTATTTTATGCCAAAAATAGCTGAAATCAGTTTTTAAAAAGCTGAAAAATAACATCCTTGAGAACACCATGGGTGATGTACATGTATAAAAATAAACAAAACTTTACCGAGAAGAAGAAGAAAGGAAGAAAGAAAGGAATATTTGTTTGGCAACTTCTCAGCACATTTTAAACCAGTTATTTGGTGTCTACACTTGATCAAGAGAGGAAACCTGTCGCTGCCTCACAGGCTTTTCTTCTGCCACATAGGCAGCTCCTACTGAAAAGGCAGCAAGAGGTCTTTCATATACACTTTCCAATACACAGGACATTACATAACATTTGATGTACTAGGGATGGAAAAAACAGGACTCCAGTTGTGACTAATATATTGATCCTGCAAGCCATCACACTTCAGTCGCGTGCTCGACAACTCTGAGAAGAGGTGAGAATGCATCACTTTACAAGGCATGAAAATACATAAACGTTTGTTTTGTTTAGCAAAACCTCTAGAGCTATTGGATATCAAACATTTGATAATGTTGAAATATAATCTTAGAAGAAACCCACTATATTTTTTCATTAATATCAAGAGATTTTTTATATGCACATCCCATAAACAGGACAACACATACCATTGCCTTCGATATACCAGATGTGAAGCATTGGTTGAGATGGTGAGTGGGGAGGAATACAATCAGTTCTATCATACAACCAAAGCACCTCGGGCAGACACTCTACTGATTAAACTAAACACCACCTGTGTGCATGAAGATACGGGTATACTATCTAAAACAAAATGTCTTTGGGCTGGTATGTCAGAGGGTTTCTTCTCTCAATTCTCCATACCAAGTTTAAAAAATAACAAGTACTGAGGTGCTACTAAATGAACTTTTGCTTGCCGTGATGCAAAATATTCTGAATGACACTGTATTTGTCTGATAGTACATCTCACTAGAAACAAGGCTATAACTAACGTCTTTAAATTCAGAGAAAAATCAAAGAAGAATTTTGACTGATGCTGAAACATTTTAATATTCTTATAGTGAAACCCCTCAAAACAATCTCTTTTTAAATATTAGTACAAAACAGAACCTCTTTAACTTGGATACCCCAAAACAGATGTTTTGTTTGGTTCCACAGGTGTCCAGCTTAGAAATGTTTCACTGTAATAAAACATTATAGAAATGTTTTTTTTTTATATATATAATTTCAGTTTGGTTTAATATAACAAAAAAAGTAAAATTGTTTTGGAAATAACAAAAAAATTACCTATTTTTGTGTCTAATTTAGAAAACAATCGGCTCAGAAATAAATAACTTGTAGTAAATTCCACAGTATGAAAAAAGGCACTGCCTGTGGGAAGAATTTTAAGTGTATATTAACAGGATTTGAACATACAATTTGTAACACTGGTATGAATAGGTTACTATGCCCCTTACCACTTATTGCTTATATACCCTGATATATAGTGTCTGCTGGAAACATGTCATTTACAAAATTGTATTTCTCCTGGGACAAATAATTGGCAGTCTGCATTATGCCCCAGGCAATATTCAAAGCATGAAACGTCAATGTTAGTGTACATCCACAGACATATTGCCACTGGCTGTAGAGCTGGTCATACACAGAATACATTAGTTTAAAGAGATTTTAATCAGCTGTATTTCCATTCCAAAAGGCATATACAGTCTGCAGGCAAGAAATTTAGCAGGATTCCTTGCTTCCGTGAATTTCACAATTTGAGACAGAATCCCAAAATATCTGTATTACATAATATTTACAATTTCAGTGAAATTTTAAGGGTTTTTTTCTCGAAAATTCAATGCAACCTAGTCAGTGTATTCAGATTAAAGAAGAGGACAACACTATAACACATATATATTACATAATTTTTACAATTCCAGTGGAATCTTAATTTTCCCCCACCATTTAATAAGTAATATAGTCCATGGAGGATGCAAAATTCTCTGTGTATATTCAAATTAAAAAAAATGACAGGACTAACACTGACCAGTCTCGGTGGCGCAGTGGTTAAGCCATCGGACTACAGGCTACAGGTGTCGCAGCCCGGTACTGGCTCCAAACCAAGAGCGAGTTCTTAAGGGCTCATTGGGTAAGTGTAAGGCCACTACACCCTCTTCTCTCTCACTAACCACTAACCAACTAACAACTAACTCAGTGTCCTGGACAGACAGACCAGATTGCTGAGGTATGTGCCCAGGATGGTGTGCTTGTACCTTAATTGGATATAAGCATGAAAATAAGTTGAAATGAAAGGACTAACACCATATAATGATATATATGTGCCACGTTCACCATTCACAGATTCAGGGGCAGGGACATAAAAACCACATGTAGTCCTGATGGAATGAGTTATATCCACACATACACATTCTAAGCATACTCTTTAGCCAGTGGGAGGAAACATTTTGGTGGGTGACATTTCTGCTAATTATTAGTGTTATTAGTGAGGTATGTTCCCAACACTGTTTAAGGTGGTTCTCCTCCTGCCAGCTGCTTTCTTGGTAAACACAAGACCGGGCATCAATGAACCACCTTGACTAGAACCAGCTGGTGTATTCTGAGTCTGCATCATGGTGCTGCTGGACCGACAGCTGCTGCTGGTGATCTTTAGCCCACATTCTTTTCCTGGGTTAACATCTGAGATATGAGAGAAATGCTTGCTTATAGTGACACCCTAGCACATTTTAAATCGACAGCTATTTAGGAGATAACCATATGAAGTTTTAAGATTTGTGGGTAGTATTATTGTCTATTTGATGCCCACATGTGTTTAATTTTTTACCTCGGGACATTTGCGGACATCACTGTAAACTGAAATATTTTCCCCTGAAACCAACTAAATGTCTTATATATTTTTATTTTTTTTAGAAAAACCCTAATTAAAATCTAATTGTAGACTCTTGAACAGTTAACTTTGCCTGTTCCACTTTCTAAAGTCATCAATTTTTAAGGTGTTGATCCCCGAAAACAATATAATTAAACAACCACATTACAGAACAAAAGATCAGTTAACAATAGGTATCCACAACACAAACATTTATATTTAAAGCATGCATATGCACAGGGGACATTCACAGAAATATTCCCATGTCAAATTTAACTAGTTACTAAGTGGCTGTCTCTGAGAACATTTGTGGGGGAAATATAGAATTGCTGCAAAATACTATCTGTAATGGCATATTATATTAATAAACACAGAGCACCGAAAAAGCACACCCATTCCATAGACGTGCGTGTATTCAGGTGTCCTCAAATAGAGAGGTTTACAAGATAAACTCCTGTAATTTGGTGAAAAGGCAGATATATTGGTTTATCATGCAACCATGCATAGTTCATGTGACCCTGTAACACCTATCTGATAAATTGAAGTGTTATCATGCCACTGTCTGATAACACCTTTGCTAACATGATAACTTTAGCAACCGGCCTTGGTAGCGTCGTGGCAGGCCATCGGTCTACAGGCTGGTAGGTACTGGGTTCGGATCCCAGTCGAGGCATGGGATTTTTAATCCAGATACCGACTCCAGATACTGAGTGAGTGCTCCGCAAGGCTCAATGGGTAGGTGTAAACCATTTGCACTGACCAGTGATCCATAACTGGTTCAACAAAGACCATGGTTTGTGCTAGCCTGCCTGTGAGCACAAATAAAAAATCCCTTGCTGCCAATCGGAAGAGTAGCCCATGTAGTGGCGACAGCGGGTTTCCTCTCAAAATCTGTGTGGTCCGTAACCATATGTCTGACGCCATATAACCGTAAATAAAATGTGTTGAGTGCGTCGTTAAATAAAACACTTCTTTCTTTTTGATAACTTTAGCATTGCTTCATGTATGTGTTATCAGGTCACTGAGGACAATGACAGACACTTGGGTCACCCTTGTTTTGGCTTTTATTTTTGTACATAATAAACATAAGATATCTTACTATAATTTCACTTCGTGGCCATATTTCGTAAATCATACAAATCTTTTAAAATTACATTATTTTTATGATTGCCAGATCAAGTCCATATATAGAATGCCAACTTCTCTGTGAACTGAGATTAAAGAGATGGACAGGACTAACACTATGAATATGCCACCTTCACCATTCTGGGAAAGGGACATAAAAACCACATGTAGTACCAGCAGATGAGTTATACCCACATACAGATCTTTCTAAACATATTATTTAGCCAGTAGAAGGAAACATGGTTAGATACAGTAGTGGTCTTCAAAATAAAAAAATTCAATAGCAATATTGCATTATAAGTTTTTCAGCATTAATTTACATCACATCAGTAATTAGTTACAATTTAAAGGAATTTTAAGACATGAACTTTGTACCTTTAATGCTCGTTCCAGCCAGTGCACCACGACTGGTATATCAAAGGCCGTGGTATGTGCTAACCTGCCTGATCCCTTGCTACTAATGGAAAAATGTAGCAGGTTTCCTCTCTAAGACTATATGTCCAAATTGCCAAATGTTGACATCCAATAGCCGATGATTAATAAATCAATGTACTCTAGTGGTTTTGGTAAACAAAACAAACCTTTTTTTGTACCTTTAATGGGAAAAAGATGTGACCCCCCCCCCCCCCCCCCCCACCCTCCAATAATATTTAGGATGTCTCTCTCATACGATCAATACTGGAACAGCCTTGACTAACACAAAATGCAGTTTGCCAGTTTGAATGTAGACCTAGCAGTAAATCATTTTATTACTGCATTCAAGCAGGGTGAGGTTTAGGCTCATGACTCATCAGGTGTGCATGGCCCAGTATAAAAAATAGAAGAAAAAGAAAGATCTCCAGTGTAAAGAGTATGGAAGCCAGAGAGGTAAGATGACTAGCGAGTGTTCTGTTCCAGAACTCCCAGTCACAAAGAGATAAACAGTTTATGAAGTCTTCCTTCTTCATCAAAGCAAATTGTCTGCTAACTGAAAGCAATGTAAATTTGTGTGATTACTGTCTACTTTTGTTGATTTTTACCGGCTCTCTTAAAGTTTTAGAGCCATTTTTTTTCTTCTATGACAATGATGTGTTTTGTTAATCAGTGATGCAATAAATGTTAGGAAAGAGCTATTAAATGTCAGCGTATTTGAAATTAAAATGTTTAATAGATGAAGACATTAATTGCCCACCCCCTCCCACCAAAAGAACCAATACCTCCACAAAACGAATCAGGAAACATTTTGTTCAGTATTGTGTCATAATTAACAATTTTGGAGATTCTTACATAAATTTGTACGGTTAAATACTGGTAAATCACAATTTAGAAAAATAAAGTTCCCTGAGGTACCAGTAAGGAACATACACATTAGTACATATTAACTGTTCACAGGACACAGATACATACACTCAAAACAGTCGGTGGGCACATTGGGCTATTTCTTGTTCCAGCCAGATGGTGCATATAAAAGATCCCTTGCTACTAATGGAAAATTTTGTGGATTTCCCACCTGAGACTATATGGTATGTCAAAATGACCAAATGTTTGACATCCAATAGCTGATGATTAAAAAATTAATGTGCTCTAGTGATGCCGTTTAATAAAACAAACTTTAAAAAAACAAATTTCATTAGCTACATATAAACTTTACCAGTGAAATTCACAAATAATAATTATATTAAATAAAATAACTGTAGAGACACAATATATATTAACGTAACACTAAAATAAAATCTGAAGAGTAATTAATTAATTGTAGGGTGGGACGCAGCCCAGTAGTAAAGCTCTTGCTTGATGCATGGTCAGTTTTGGATCGATCCCCGTCAGTGGGCCCATTGGGCAATGTCACGTTCCAGCCAGTGCACCACAACTGGCTGTGGTATGTGCTATCCTGTCTGTAGAATGGTGCATATAAAAGATTCCTTGCTACTAATGGGAAAATGTAGCAGGTTTCCTCTTAAGACAATATGTCAAAATTACCAAATGTTTGACATGCCAATTTGCCAATGATTAATAATCAATGTGCTCTAGTGGTGTCATTAAACAAAACAAAACTTTAATTTTTAATTTAATTGCACACGGGCTGAATTGTTTGTAAAAACCCCCAAAGCTAAACGTCTACACCCATATAACCTCCTCTCCCTCCTACCTGAACAATTAAAACCCTATAGATGTTAGTAATATATACCTAATGGAAGCTCAATTTATTTGGAGAGAAAAAAGCTACTGTAAAAGTATGCTATTTGCAAGAGTATTGCTATCAGGGTAACAGTGTTATTAGGAATACCTAGAATAGAACAAATCCATAGTGGTTATGTTAGCGCTGGGTAGTTACATCAATTTCTGTAGCGCCTAGTTTGCTTTGCAACCAACTGCAAATAGAATGGGCAACAAACCATGCATTGCAGCTCACCGACACAAAGAAAAAATACAACTGGATAAATATTTTTAAAATGAACTTGAAGCCAGTGGTCCTAATGGAATTCTTGACTAATTTAATATGATTCCCACTCAAGTCATCATGTGACAATGTGCAGAATCCATAGATAATAAATTCCTGTGGACTAAAAGCATGCACTGCAATAAAATAAGACATCGCCGATGACTTGGAACATCAGTTGTTATCAAGAAAATATCACTCTGCATGGCTAAATTTAAAGCCCAATATCTGGTATAACCGAATTACATGTATGCACATACAATGTATTCATGTTCTTTGTACCATAAGCTTCGTTTCGCTACCAAGATTATCATTATCAATGGATCTTGAACATTTGGCAACATGTAGAAAACAAATAATGTCAGAAGTTCAGAATACTAGCTTCTTAGAAATCTTATTTTTTAAATATTTTTTTTAAAATTACAATATCTTGTATTCTAGCATTATTGTTTTTAAACATTAATTAACAGATGAAATGCTGGGCTTTATGATCAACAAAATAATACTGACAGCTTTTTATGAGAAACTGTAACAAAATGCACCAGTGATGTGTCTGCCTTTAGCATGTGATAAACTCTGGCCAATCAGAAAAATGGTTTCATTGGACCTCTGTAACAAAGCAATGTCTCACTTATGATCTGCAGTTAGCCGAGGATTTTATGTGATAATGGAAAGAAGTCCACAGCATCAGAAAAAGGATTTAAAAATTGTAATTTTATTTACAGACCATTAAGAAATCTGATCTATCCTATAAACCCTGGGTTCCATCACTGGTAAAATTTTTAGGAATGGAAAATTACTCACACACTCCCCTAGACAGAAGACATGTTTTCTTAAGAAATTAAAATATCACAGTTCCAGTATTTCCAAATGGAATGTCACACAACCACATTACTATGACTTGTTTTTCTAAATACAGTCTTTGCCATGAGCAAAATCAAGGAGAACTGAAGATCACTCTTCTGTAATGATGCCAGGCGAGCAGTCACATAAGTCAATCAATTTGCCTCTCTCCTAAAACTTTCCTGGTGAGTATGGAGTGGAGCCAGAGTGATCACTCTCCTTTCCTGGCAAAGACTGAAAATATACATGTTGTGTGCATGGAACTTTCAAACAGATGTTTGGTGGACTTACACAGGCCTCTGTGGTGTAACGATTAAGCCATCAGACTTGAGGCTGATAAGTACTGGGTTTGCCTCCCGGTACCGGCTACCACCCAGAACAAGTTTAATGACTCAGTGGGTAGGTGTAAGGCCTAACAACTAACCACTAACATGCAGACAGTCCAGATAGATGAAGTGTATGCCCAGGACAGTGTGTTTGAACCTTAATTGAACATTAGAATGAAAAGTTGAAATGATATGAAAATGGTGGACTTACTGCTGTGATAACCCACACTACAAATCATTCAAGTATGCTCTCTGTGGGCACCAACACTGGCTTTATTTTATGAATGATTGGCTTATTTACTATTTTAGCTGATTACACCAACTGATCTTATTGACTGAAGCGACCTCTAAATTGCTAATTAGTTCTTTGAAGCAAAAACAACTAAGCAAGTAGGTGAAGACCACTAAGTAATTGCCAACGAAAAGCTACTTTGAACTTTTAATGAACAGCTCTTTCTACAAGTCCTAAACTCATTCACCAGACGAGAATAAACCAGTGTCAAACACCTTGTTTGTATCTTAATAAATACAAATTATTATAGTTATACACAAGCTGAATTATACTCTGATGTACAACAACAGTTGTCAAATCGGTAATACTGAAACTAAGATATCCAACAGTGAAATGCTTCATATGGGACAGATGGAAAATGCGTTAGAACCAGAATGGAAAAACCATGATGGCTCACATATTAATAATCCACATTAAGTACTGGACAGTTGTTTAAAAAGTGGGTAGGAAGTAATATCTTGTTTTCCATAACAATTTGTAACACATTCTTTAACTTGACTCCCTGTAGAGAGTACTGCATGCAAGTAAATAAATACTGAACATATTAATTTCCACAACAGCTTAATTAAGTTTCATTTGTCTAAAATTTGTAGTTTGTGAAAAACTATAAGCTAAATGCAATAGGTCATGGACAATTAACAAAGGTATAAGAAGGAAGGAAGGAATTTCTTTTCTAAATGTATACACGACACATTTTTATTTTTGGTTATATGGCATTAGACATATGGCTAAGGACCACACAGATAATGAGAGGAAACCCACTGCAGCCACACAATGGGCTACTCTTTCCGATTAGCAGCAAGAGATCTTTTATATGCATCATATAAGACAGACAGGATAGGACATCACAAAAAATAGCCCAATGGGTCCGCTAACAGTGATCGATCCTAGACTGACCACACATCAGGAAAGAGCTTTACCACTGGGGTAACTCCCAGATAACACCATTTTCTCTCAGCAAAATGCCATCCGCTAGCCACCCATGGCCCGCCTTTGGCAAGAGCACGGGATTTATTGATCATCATGCGCCATCTACTGACTTCTTTGAGAAACACGTGCATGCCTTCTTGGTGTATTCAAAAGAGGCGGTGGTTTGTTTTGCCATATTATCTTTATTTCACCATTTGTTGCTATCAAGTAAGTATTTTCATGTCACAAATTGTTGAAGAGATTGTTTGTTGTATAAAAATATGTATATAATGATATAAAAACTGTCATAATTGCCACATGATATTCTCCTACCGGCCTCGGTGGCGTCGTGGCAGGCCATCGGTCTACAGGCTGGTAGGTACTGGGTTCGGATCCCAGTCAAGGCATGGGATTTTTAATTCAGATACCGACTCCAAACCCTGAGTGAGTGCTCCGCAAGGCTCAATGGGTAGGTGTAAACAACTTGCACCGACCAGTGATACATAACTGGTTCAACAAAGGCCATGGTTTGTGCTATCCTGCCTGTGGGAAGCGCAAATAAAAGATCCCTTGCTGCTAATCGGAAAGAGTAGCTCATGTAGTGGCGACAGTGGGTTTCCTCTCAAAATCTGTGTGATCCTTAACCAATGATATAACCATAAATAAAATATGTTGAGTGCGTCGATAAATAAAACATTTTTTTCTTTCTGATATTCTCCACAATCATTTTGCTCAAGATTTGTGGCAACTTGTCCACTGTTGGCCTGTCATCAAGCCAATATTGGCAAAGGGTTGACAACGTAATTTGGTTAATAATGATGAAACATTCATATTTCTCCTTTTACAGGCTAATTATTGATAGTCCCTATAAGACTCTGTGTCCTAAAATATAAAACTTTGACACACAAGGCTAACTTTGAAAGTTTCAAATCGGGTCCTTCTTCTTTGTACGATTATTCCACCTGTCTCAGGTGAACCCAGTTTAACATGGTAGTATATACAGTATATTATACTGTTTTGCCACTTATAATGCAAAGGAACAAAGTTATATGGATAATGAATGAGACAAGATATGAAACAGAAATGAGAACATTTTATATATTTTATTGTATGTATTTCATGTACAATATTTCTGAGTTGAGAACATAATGTCGGTTACAATACAACTATTAACATTCTTGAGAAATTTAATAAAAAGAGTTATCTGCTTATGATGTCATGTACTTTATTATATCGAATAGGAATATTAAAATAAATAGAAACAAGGTCCCATTATTTGATTTATATGAAATCTTGGCTGCATAATGACATCATGCTTAATATGAATCACTGTTTTCAGAGAGAAACTGCCAAATGGATGAGGAGACAAGTAGATTTAGTCTGAGAGTTGTTGCAGACTTATTAGAATCTATAGTGACATCAGTGACGAAGAACCATAGCATAAACTATGTGAATAAATCGATTAAATGATGTACAATGTTGTTTAAATTATATGGGGTATATATCATCAGTGGCCTGCTGTTGGCCCACCGTCGGCAGATTACCGATGGTAGGCCGATGGCTATTAGCTGGTCATGCCACTGGTGGGCCACCAGTGGCTTCCGACAGTGGCCCACTGGTGGAGCTGATGGTGGTCATACCATAGGCCAGTGGCCGTGTGCTATTATGGCTATGCCCTGTCCCCCCAAAAAGTTAATGGCCCTTGAAAAGTAACACTGGTGTCTTGCTTTCTGACTACACCCATGCAAGCAAGATAAAAATGGAATAAAAACAATCTGAACAGTGGTATGAAGAAATGGTTGTCCTTCCAGCCCACACTTGTTTCAAGGAGTGTGTGAATGCAGGGTGGCAGGTATGCCTCATCCCAGTCAATACAAGCCATACACTATGTGAATCAGCCAGCATGCACAAAACCACACACCGCTCAGAGAAATAAACAGTTTATCCTGCAATGTGTCCAGCCTGTCTAAATCTACCTGTTACAGGTATACTCAGTTTATTCCAGACTCCGGCCCACAGTCTAACATGGAAGAGATTCTTAGAACATGTGTACCAGACACACATACACTTGTAATCATCAGTACACTATACAGATATGTAAAATATGGATAATTTTAACTAGCATATTCGTGAAATGGCAGTTGGGTAGCTAACATATCTAGACTATTAGACAAAGCATTAACCGTAATATATGTTTTATTTTTTATTTAAAAAAAAAAAAAAAAAATATAGAATCAAACTAAATGCAAAAACTTGTAAGATTCTCTCATAATTATAGTTTGTTTTTGTTTAACAACACCACTAGAGCACACTGATTTATTAACCCTTGGCTACTGGATATGAAACACTTATTAATTCTGACATATATAGTCTTAGAGGAACCCCTCTATATTTTTCCTTTAGCAGCAAGGGTTCTTTTATGTCAACTTCACCACAGATTGGCCAACACATATTATAGCCTTTGATATACCAGTTATGGGGCACTGGCTGGAATGGGAAAAAACCCAGTCAGTGAATGGGCCCACCAAGGGGATCCAATCCTACAACCCTAAGCCCTCAGGTGAGCACTCTAAGTAAATCAATATAATTATTAAAAAAAATTGTATAGACAACTCCTAATGACAATGGTCATAGGGTTTTATATGTACATTCAGAGCACTACTTTGTCAAAACATTTAAATAAATTTGTATCAAAATAAAATAAAATAAAAATAAAACAAATACATTAAACTATTATATGTACACACTTATATCACATTCCATTAAGGGTGTATACCACCAAATCAATCCCATAGACGACAATAGTAAAATATGTGGCTAAAACTCCTACCCTATCAATCGACATATAAATACATAGATATAAATATATTTGTACTACCACCTCTCACCATAAAAGTAAATCAGATTTTTTTTTACGGTTAAGCTGCTCATTTCAGAGATAACGGATAGCCTCTATGACTACCCTAGTTTGACAAAATTTGATTACGTTTTTTTTGTGCAGATATCCCATACATATTTCAAGCACAAGGCTACTTGACACAGTGGTACTAGATGAAATAAAATTGCAAACATTTTTTGTTCATTTTTTTTTTTTACAACACACACACTAACATTTATCACAAATGACAGGTTTAGTACTACTTTAAGAACAACAACAGGCACATCAAAGGCCAAGTGCATATTAAACATGCCTTTCTGCAATATCATTACCGTATTTGACCGGAAATTAGCCCAGGGGGCCAAGACAACTCATTGTAAGCTTAGCATGGGGTGGGCTTATTCCCAGACAAGGGGCCAGTTTTGTTGAAAAAAACAAAAAAACAACTAATAATTAAAATAAATAATAATTAAATGAACTAGGAAGAAAATGAAAAACGTCCAGTAGCACATCTATTAATTAGTGTTCCATTTGTTATTAATAAATAAAAGTTTATTAATAAAAAAAATTTTTTTTACTAGTATCTAATTATCAGAAACGCACCTTCTATGTTACAATTACTTACCAGTGCTGTTTATTTACATTCAAAATTTAATGCTGAGAAGACTTAAAACAACAAACTCAATAGTGTATACACACGTTTCTGACAGGCAGCCAGCTTACACTACAAAGAATTGTCAATCTAGGCCATTGTTCTTAGCCAATCAGAATAAGGTATTTGCCTAATTAGCATTAACTGCGGACACAGTGTGGTGGTAAAAATAGACATTGGTTTTAGTTCAGACTTGGGTTTAGGTACTTCAAAGAAATACTGCAGGCATGAAATTGAAAACAATGTTACATACTGTTATTGTTAGACTGCTAAATCTCACTGGTGGTAAAATATTGTGTTACATTTGTGTGTTTAATTATTTGCAGGAGGTATGACCTTTTAAATGAACTTTGAGCAAACTTGCAGTTTTGTGTTATTTATAAGGTGACGAAGTTGGGGGTGGGCTTATTTACGAATGAGGGCCTAATTTCTTAAATGCTATCAAAATGGAGGGGGGCTTATTCAAAGACATGGGCTAATTTCCGGTCAAATACGGTACTCTCGGCTCAATAAGTTCAAAATCATATGTAGCTCCCTTTTCACATTTCAATGAAACGTTAAAAAATGTGCCAAAATTCATTCATGAAAATTGTGCCATATTTCCTTTTCGACTTAAATCCTACGGGATATTCAAAATTCAATAGCACCACAATTGCCCCTGCCCACTACCGACCCCGGTCGAGCTGCTGGTGCTCCCTTGCACATACCAGCCCAGGCGGTCCCCTCTCCCACCTACCCTAACCCTTTTCCTGTCCTGCACCAATGACAGGCGTGTACTACAACAGCTTAATTGCTCTGAATGTGCACGTAAAACCCAATGACGATTATCATTAGGAGTTGCCTGTAGATGTGGTGGCTGTAGGTCGTGTTTCTTTCTCTTGAAATGTTGAAATAACCATATATTAGACACCAAAGAGTTTAAAATGGGCTGAGGTGAAATTAAACAAATATTCCTTCACTTCCATTACACTAAGAACTGACAATTAAGTTAGTAGACACAATCCATTTTCAGATTTTAATTAATCTCTGCCAGTGGGCTAAAAATGTTGTAACTATCATAACGAAAACTTAAACAAAGTAAATAAATTTATCACCTACCATTTTCTGATTGCTTACAACATACATATTTATAAAATAGAATATCCTGCCCAGTGTTATGTACACAGAATCCATTAACTGTGCTAATTAGTACAAGCACACAAAAATCTATCAGTTCTAATTATAGTTGGTAAGTACCACACATTAACTGCTTAAAATGTCAACCCAGGAAAACATATTTTATGGTGCTAATACTGTATGGCATATTCTGTCAATGCTCAACAGTAGTCAACAAAACTGATAACATTATCCAGCTCATTCACTGCTTAAACAGAAATAATATATAGTTAATGGTGTGTTTTAAAAAAAAACATTTCACTTTTATGGTCTTTTTACAGACTATAAATCTGTCATGCTTTGTTAGTACAGTGAAACTGTTCTAAAGCAGACCAGAATTCCCTCAAAAGTGGATGTTGTTCACAGTCCATTTGAAATATCAGTACAAAATATAACCTCTCTAAACTGGACACCTCTTACTGGACTTTTAACTTGGTCCCATGGAAGTCCAGTTTAGAGGGCTTTCACTGTAATCAGGCTTTCTGCCAGAAAATACTTTGCGGGTATTAATAAATACAATTTAACAGATCCCAACTAGGTTATTGTTATGGGTCTGAAACATTTTGAATAGGGCAGTGCATTCATATACATTTTTGTACTTTTTGTAAACAGCAGTTCTCTTTTTATAATCCATCTAAAAATTAAAAACATATATCCATTAATTTCCACGATTTTAGGGTATGTAATTTGAGTGTTTGTACACTCTGGCAAAAACCCTGGTAATATACTTACTTTGCACGTAGAATGGATCCTTGACGACTACCCAGCCATAGCCATAGACGGTGCTACCAGCACAGTACGTCGCTGTAGCATCATTGAAAACTATCTGGAACTTCTCTAAACGATCCATCATGGCTTATGACTGCTGCCTGCAAAATTAAAGAAAAACAAAACAAAATACAACAAACATGCAAACAAACAATGCAATGAATCCGATTCAGTAGAATAAACCTGTGTTAAACAACTTGAATGAGTATCAGAAAGCTGCCTTAATTTTGTGACAAGTGGTTGTTTAAATTAGCTTTAATTAGGCAGCCAGGGCATTTAAGATGCCTCAGATTTATCTTACCACAAGACTGGATTCTTTTATACTGTTCCCACCCCAACACTCTAGTTATTTAGACTAGGTACCGGTACATCCTTTTTATTTGTCTTGCACACTTCAGTAGAACATATTGATTAAGTCAAGACTGCTTGCTGCATGTCAAACATTTGGTAATTCTGAAATACAATTTTAAGAGGAAACCTGCTACATTTTCCCATTAGTAGCAAGGGACTTTATATGCACTTTCCCATAGACAGAACAGCATATACCATGGTCTTTAATATACCAATTGTGGGATGACATCAAAATCAAAGACAGTAGAATAAATCTAGCCTCTCCTGTGCTCTACTGGTATTGTTAAACAAAATAAAACTTTATAAAAAGTCTAGCTTCTCTGCATATACCATATCACTCTATTCTGCTAAAACCTGCCTCCCTCCCTTCCATGGGGCGGGACGTAGCCCAGTGGTAAAGTGCTCGCTTGATGTGTGGTCTGTAATACCCAACTGGAGAATATCACAGCACACATACATGTACACTGTTATATAGTTGGGGTGGGACGTAGCCCAGTGGTAAAGTGCTCGCTTGATGTGTGGTCTTAATACCCAACTGGAGAATATCACAGCACACATACATGTACACTGTTATATAGTTGGGGTGGGTGGTCTGTAATACCCAACTGGAGAATATCACAGCACACATACATGTACACTGTTATATAGTTGGGGTGGGACGTAGCCCAGTGGTAAAGTGCTAGCTTGATGTGTGGTCTGTAATACCCAACTGGAGAATATCACAGCACACATACATGTACACTGTTATATAGTTGGGGTGGGACGTAACCCAGTGGTAAAGTGCTCGCTTGATGTGTGGTCTGTAATACCCAACTGGAGAATATCACAGCACACATACATGTACACTGTTATATAGTTGGGGTGGGACGTAGCCCAGTGGTAAAGTGCTCGCTTGATGTATGGTCTGTAATACCCAACTGGAGAATATCACAGCACACATACATGTACACTGTTATATAGTTGGGGTGGGACGTAGCCCAGTGGTAAAGTGCTCGCTTGATGTGTCGTCTGTAATACCCAACTGGAGAATATCACAGCACACATACATGTACACTGTTATATAGTTGGGGTGGGTGGTCTGTAATACCCAACTGGAGAATATCACAGCACACATACATGTACACTGTTATATAGTTGGGGTGGGTGGTCTGTAATACCCAACTGGAGAATATCACAGCACACATACATGTACACTGTTATTAGTTGGGGTGGGACGTAGCCCAGTGGTAAAGTGCTCGCTTGATGTGTGGTCTGTAATACCCAACTGGAGAATATCACAGCACACATACATGTACACTGTTATATAGTTGGGGTGGGACGTAACCCAGTGGTAAAGTGCTCGCTTGATGTGTGGTCTGTAATACCCAACTGGAGAATATCACAGCACACATACATGTACACTATTATATAGTTGGGGTGGGACGTAACCCAGTGGTAAAGTGCTCGCTTGATGTGTGGTCTGTAATACCCAACTGGAGAATATCACAGCACACACACATGTACACTATTATATAGTTGGGGTGGGACATAGCCCAGTGGTAAAGTGCTCGCTTGATGTGTGGTCTGTAATACCCAACTGGAGAATATCACAGCACACACACATGTACACTGTTATATAGTTGGGGTGGGACATAGCCCAGTGGTAAAGTGCTCGCTTGATGTGTCGTCTGTAATACCCAACTGGAGAATATCACAGCACACACACATGTACACTGTTATATAGTTGGGGTGGGACGTAACCCAGTGGTAAAGTGCTCGCTTGATGTGTGGTCTGTAATACCCAACTGGAGAATATCACAGCACACACACATGTACACTGTTATATAGTTGGGGTGGGACGTAGCCCAGTGGTAAAGTGCTCGCTTGATGTGTGGTCTGTAATACCCAACTGGAGAATATCACAGCACACATACATGTACACTGTTATATAGTTGGGGTGGGACGTAGCCCAGTGGTAAAGTGCTCGCTTGATGTGCAGTCAGTTTGAAATCGATCCCCATCAGTGGGCCCATTGAGCTATTTCTTGCTCCAGCCAGTGCATCATGACTGGTACATCAAAGGCTGTAGTATGTGCTAAACTGTCTATTAGATAGTGCATATAAAAGATCCCTTGCTGCTAATCAAAAAGATTAGCCCATGAAGTGGCAACAGTGGGTTTCCTTCCTCAATATCTGTGTGGTCCATAACCATATGTCTGATGCCATATAACCTTAAATAAAATGTGTTGAGTGCATCGTTAAATAAACCTTTTCTTTCCTTCCCTTCCATCCTTGAAAATCACAACTCTCTACTTGATGATGACTGCTATTCTCATTCAGTTTTTCACTTTCATAAATCACAGAAAGTTTGGTGTTTTAGTTTTATGTGCACATACATGTATTAGGATTTTCACTTTTGTGGTTTCAAAACCAATTTAAAAACTTGTATGCAGAACAAAACTGTGATTCTGTGGGAGAAAAAGCCAGTGATCAAATAGAGTAAAGATTCATTACATCTGAAGTTCAATGTAATGGTCTTCCAGGACCTGTTAACAAACAAAAATGAGATCAATGGGGTTCTAAATTCCTCTACTCTGAAAATAATGTTTTTGCTCAGAATAATTGACTTATCAATCACTGTCACGTGAAAATTACTTTGTTTCACATCAATTTCAATACATCTTGTCGAACGAGGCTCAAGTCAATTTGACAAAGAATGACCACGGTATTGAATATGTTCTAAAGATCTAAATGAATTACCCTATCACACTTTTTATATTTATCTTACTGACAGGTTTGTGAAAAAAACATTCACACAGAGGAAGCTGTGCTTTACAAAGATAGAAGACACAAAAACAATCTGCGGTATCCACGGACAGAAATCAATTCATGGAATGAATGTGAACATGCAGCTGACAACAGATTGCAAAGTGATCAGTGTCCAATGTTAAGGGACTTTACAAGAGCTGCAGAAAATTGAATCATAACAAATAAAGCTAATGATGTATTGATCATTAAAACTGCTATGCGAATCACATAAACTTGTGGGTTTTTTGACATTATACATATTCAGAGATAAAAATATGCAGAATTTTTTTTACTCATCCACTGGACAAGTACATCTAGTTATCTACTTGTCCACAAACATTTTCACTTTTTCAAATAAGCTCTTTGTTTGTTTTATTAATGTGCAAGGACAAAAAAAATTGTTGTTCAAAATAAATCAGCATTATAAATTTTGACTTGTCGATTGGACAACCACTGAGGTACATTTTGTTTATCTGAGGAGATTTTCACTTGTCAGGTGGTCAAAAACTTATATCTCGTGCCATCGGCCGATCTGTGGTATCGATAGATCGAGATGTTCCATCAATGGATTCGTCATTAGTGAAACAATTGGTAGATCGCACAAGAATTAATCAATTGTGCTGCACCATCAGTGGATCATCGTTAGATCAAGCAAGTATCACAAGCAATGGATTCTCACTTGATCCCGTGCTGCAGACTTACGATGGATCCATTGATAGTGCAGTGCGATCAGTCGATACCTGTGCGATCTAACATCAGATCCATTGATGGTGCAGTGTGATCGACCGATGCTTTCGCAATCTACCAATTATTACACTAATAACGGATCCACTGATCTATCGATAGCACAGATTGGTCAAGGGCCAACAATATTTAAATAAAGTGGGAGTTTTGCGGTATGATGCATAACAAAATGTTTATGTAAAAATGCAGTAGTGGATCAAAGCATTAAGCTAACAACTTGATAAATATCATAATATGCCTAGTGTTTCATTTGTTCTTCGGCAAACTTAAAATAAGCAATGCACATTAAATTGGAAAACATATATTTCAAAATACATTTGACAAATACCTTTGATTTTTGAAACTTATCTGCGAATAAAATACAAAGTTATAGCAATACTCAAAACAGTGTATAAAGTGGTTTACATAATTTCTATATAAATATTTGCATGGATATAAAAAAATAACAGGCTTTTAGAGAAAAAGAAATTATCTGAAGTAATAAATAGAATAACAAATTCAGGACCAGTTATAAGAAAATTTATGATCCTCTTGAAATCATTTTATTTGTTACTTGGTAAAGCTCATGACAAGTGAAAATCAGTTCACTCGGGACATAAATTTGATAATAACTACTAACTTATTTATAAATATTTTATATTTACATATTTCAATTTTTGTTTTTAAAACATCTTGATCAACAGTTACATCTTAAATCCAGGTTCTATAATTCATTCATTCCATCTAATCTTGATTACCATTGAACAGAATACTATTTAAAAATGAAACAAATTCTAATAAATTCTTCACCAAGGATCTTTTAGTAAAATTGCAATATGGCAAGAAAGTAGAGTATCATTTGTATAATGATAAACCAAAAATAAGAAAAAGTAAAGGAATAAAAAGAGAATGAATGAATGAAAATTAATGTTAAGACAGAGAGCGAGAGAGAGAGAGAGAGAGAGAGAGAGAGAGAGAGAGAGAGAGAGAGAGAGAGAATTTGAGGTGAGATGGAGAGAGCAAGAGAGTGGACACTATAACAAAGTACCATTTCATCCCATTAACTAATATAATAATTTGTGCAAATTAATCCTAAATTATCCTTTAAAATGTAGCACAAAACCAGTCACAATTAAATGATTCTTTGTAAAATGTCTATTGGTGACGACTGCACAAATGGCTGGTAAGCACAAATTATTCTTTGTTTGAAATATAAACCATGAAATCAAATCAGATGCACACCTACAGTATCCTTTGTTTGAGTAGAACAACTGAAGATCACATTAGTAGATGGCAAACCTGAAGTAGTTGCATATTCTTTGGGATATCTGCACAGAATTGACTTAAACTCCAAATCTAAACATTTATTTAAGATGAACAGATGTGATGGTAATATTAATAAATATAATGGAGAACTTATAGAAGATAAGACTTTAACACTGCATTGGTATGAATGCCCCCCCCCCCCCCAAAAAAAAAAAACCCAACAAAACAAACAAAAGAAGCCAACAAAACAACAACCCCCCCCCCCCAAAAAAAAAAAAAAAAAATAATAATAATAAAGAAGCCACCCATAAAACAATCATGCTGTGCAATATTGGTATTAAAATATTTCATTATTTGTAATACATATATATATGTTTTTATATACACATCCCACAGAAAAGATAGCACATAACATTGCCTTTAATATACCAGTCATGGTGCACCAGTGGTAATGAGAAATAGCCCAATGAGCCCATCGACAGAGATCAATCCTACATACTGACTGCACATCAAGAGAGAGACAGACAGAGAGAGAGAGAGAGAGAGAGAGAGAGAGAGAGAGAGAGAGAGAGAGAGAGAGAGAGAGAGAGAGAGAGAGAGAGAGAGAGAGAGAGAGAGAGAGAGAGAGAGAGAGAAAAAGAGATACAGAGAGAGAGAGAGAGAGAGAGGAGAGGGAGAGAGAGAAGGAGCGAGATAGGGAGGGAGAGAGACAGAAAGAGGGAGAGAGAGAAAGAGAGAGAGGGATAGGGAGAGAAAGAAAAAAAAGATGAGAGATAGAAAGAAAGAGAGATCTTCTTTAAAAGTGTTTTTCGATACTATAATTTAATTTATAGTAAACATCTTAATTTTTCATACTATAAGTTATTAATAAAAAAATTATTAAAAATATTATTATATATTTACTTTTGTTCAGACAAAAGAATGAAAAGTAAAATCTGACAATGAAGACTGTACTAACCCCATGATGTCATCGCACTGCACAAAGCGGAGAGATTCAATCACTTGTGATTCAATGAGAGCTTGTGTAAGAGTAACACAACCAGCATTTGATCCCAACTCTCTGGTGGTCACACATTACATGAATAATGCCAGCCCAGCTCATCTTCTCCCGGCTCCTGCCAGTTATAAGAAGCCACGAGCCAGCCAGCCACAAGACCGGATGTGATCTGAATGCTAAGCGGCACTGGCGGAGCATATAATGCCTTTTAGATTACAATACTCACAACTTTTTATTGGATACAATATACGGCCAGAATCTATTACAGTACAGACAAACCTATTGTAATGACTGTACAACAGCCACTACATTATTCTCACAGATCATTAATATAGAAGAAATGAACCCGAGTTAAGCAGCTACCTGGGTTAAGCAGCCACCTGTCTTTAACAACCTACTTTTTGTTTCTACCTTATGTAGGGCTCTGTTGAATTACCATTGTACAAAATTAACATATGTTTCCAACTAACTCAAGTAAAATGTTTAGCCAGGACCCAAAGGAACATTATACCAAGTTTTATAACATTCAAGTCAAAACTCTAGAAGGATAGATTTTAAAATTTTCAATGTTAAATTTCTATTTAAAATTTTAATTGAAATTAGAAAAGCTCTACTGACAAATGTCATACCGGAACTAAAACAAATGCTAGTACATATATGTACACTTGTGAAAATGTTAAAAATTGTGAACATTCTCCTAGTAACCTCATGACCATACAATATAAACTTCTACTATAAACAGTGTACCAATAAATTATAGGTCAACATAGATGCTCTATCTTTTCTAGAGGTGCAGTGTAATCCAGTCCTTGGGGAGGAGGGGATATGTGCTCAAATATGAACATAGTAGACCATTTTGTTTACATTTTCTAATAGTCTAATATCACACAACACTGTAAAAAATGGTTTCAACCTTAGCGGGGAAATCGTCCAGACCTCCCTGAACTTCCCCAGCCTACACCTGTCTTCACAATAATGGGTTGCATGGTTTCATACATAAATTTAGCATAGCACATGACTTCTAGATCTATATGCAACAATGTTACATATGTAACTAACAGTGGATTTGTCCTCCAAGCAATACATACCACACTCTATTCAACCTTGGCATAGTATGTGAATACATACATGTACACACAAGTATGCATGTCACTTATCTATCACCCATGCATATTAAAATAGTAACGTTTCGACTACTAGTACATTGCAATTTGATTACAATGCTTAACACGGTTTTTTTTTAAAGCAAACAAAAAAAAAACCCCAAAAAAACCCCTCCACAAACATATATCAGGGACAAGGAATTTTTGTTTAGGACATTATAAACACAAATAGATGAATGGTGAAACCACAGTATTTCCATTTCGGTATGGAACTACCTGACAGGTCTGTGCTCTACACTTGCTGTCATTTGAGCTATCTTGGAATCACCAGAGTCCTGGGTGTACACGGAACCTGCATTGCCTGCTGGGCAATCATCCCCCATGTGGGGTTATATACTCAGGAGACACACCCATCAATGCACCCGTGAAGTAGGTGAAATTTGGTGTATTAATTTGGCCTTACACCTTGAGCCAAGCGGTGCACTCACTCTGGGTTAGAGCTGGAATGAAAAATCCCCCACTGCCTCAAATGGGGCACGAACCCAGTACCTACCAGCCTTAAGTCTGATGGCTTACCGGTATTAACATGGTAGTTTGCTTCGATTAAATTTGAGTTTCTTATTTATGTACAATGTACTTTGAAACTAAATGGGATGGGATCTAGCTCAGTCAGTAGGGTGCTCCCCTGGGGTGCTTAAGCGTCATTTAATTAAAATGTGTTAAGTGTGTTGTTAAATAAAACATTCCTTCCTTAGTTTCAAAGTCTTCAGGGGAAACCCACTACATTTTTCCATTAGTTACAAGGAATCTTTTTTCTTAACCACCCATTGGTGAGAATATCATTTATTTTTTATGATAACACATATCAATAACACACACGTGTGTGTTATTGATTTAAAGACATATGATTGGCTGCTCTCAGGTGAAGAAAAAAGCACAATCAAAATCAATAGCTATGTGACATATAAGTTAACATGAAACTGATTACTCTGTAATACATATGTTAGCTACAAGTGTCAGTTGTTGTCAAAATTGCTGTGGGAGACAAAGTCCGAGCCCTGCGATCCCCGTCAGTATAGGCCCATTGGGATATTTGTCTTTCCAGCCAGTGCACCAAGACTGGTATATAAAAAGGTTGTTGTATGTGCTATCCTGACTGCGATGGTGCATATAAAAGATACCTTGTTACTAATGAAAAAATGTAGCAGGTTTCCTCTCTAAGACTAAATGTTAAAATTACCAAATGTTTGAGATAATATGTCGATAATTAATTAATCAATGTGCTCTTATGGTGTCGTTAAACAAAACAACCTTTCTTTCATTAATTATGTGACTCTGACTTCTCTCTCTCTCACCAACAACTAACAATTAACCCTACGTCCTGAACAGATACAGTTGCAATGTGAACCCAGGAAAGGGTGCATGAACATTAATTGAATATAAACACAAAACTCAAGTTAAAAAAACAATAGAAAATAGGTGTCAGCAAAACAAATTATCCCCAAAAGCAATCATGGGTTTCTTCTTTCTTTCTCATTACTAGATACACTGACTGACCAATATATTGAGTTATCATTAAATAAAATAATTTTATATTCCCTTGAGCACCACTGACCAATCCAAATATTTATGGTCTTGTTATTGTGATAGCTATTGTCTGCCCGGGGCAATATAGGGTAAAGATCACTAATGACGATATATACATGTAGCTATTCACTAACACATTAATCATTATAGCCTTACTGCTTACCGTAACTTGTAAAAAACAACAAAGAAACTTTTACTCACATTTACTGATTTAAAATGTGAGTATTTTAAAGTTGAAGGTACTAGACTAATATCATAGCATCAATGTTGGACAGGAAGGAAGGAAAAGTAAAAAAGTTTGTTTTATTTAACGACGCCGCCAGAGCACATTGATTTTTTATCTTATCATCGGCTATTGGACGTCAAACATATGGTCATTCTGACACTGTTTTTTTTAGAGGAAACCCGCTGTCGCCACATAGGCTACTCTTTTTACGACAGGCAGCAAGGGATCTTTTATTTGCGCTTCCCACAGGCAGGATAGCACAAACCATGGCCTTTGTTGAACCAGTTATGGATCACTGGTCGGTGCAAGTGGTTTACACCTACCCATTGAGCCTTGCGGAGCACTCACTCAGGGTTTGGAGTCGGTATCTCGATTAAAAATCCCATGCCTCGACTGGGATCCGAACCCAGTACCTACCAGCCTGTAGACCGATGGCCTGCCACGACGCCACCGAGGCCGGTAGGAAGGAAGGAAATATTTTATTTAATGACGCACTCAACACATTTTATTTTTGGTTATATGGCGTCAGACATATGGTTAAGGACCACACAGATATTGAGAGAGGAAACCTGCTGTCGCCACTTCATAGGCTACTCTTTTTGATTAGCAGCAAGGGATCTTTTATATGCACCATCCCACAGACAGGGTAGTACATACCACGGCCTTTGATATACAAGTTGTGGTGCACTGGCTGGAACGAGAAATAGCCCAATGGGCCCATCGATGGGGATTGATCCCAGACCGACCACACATCACGCGAGTGCTTTTACCACTGAGCTATGTCCCACCAAAATATACTCTTCAAAAAAAGTAGGGGAACCTGAAATATTAATGTTAATATCAACTATTAGACCGAACATACGTTTTGACCACAGACATCCTAGTAAAGAACGTTCAGGTCTGTTTATCAACACACCGAAACACATTCCATAGTTTGCACATGCATCACACAGTTGCCCCGTACACATGTGTGGGGTGTTATTATCAATTTTGACAATTTCCAAGAAGGTCCATTAATCACTGTGGAACATTATTTCTGTCAATCGTTTTCATTCTGTTGATCATACAGTTGTTATTGTTTTGTTTTTTAGTTATTTTTTATTGTTTGAATTTGCGATTTACTGATAAAAAAACATCAACTTTCAAATTTCACTTCTGACCCCAATCGTCCTTCCAAGATCTTTGGTGGTCATAAAACCTATTGTAATACTGAATTACCGGTTGTAATGCTTGCCCAATTAATTCACTATTATCATATAACCCTTCCACACAGCTAATATACCTAACAATTTTGGCAATTGTAAATTCTTATTAGAGTTCCTCTACTTGTTTTGAAGAGTATAGTACATGAAATGCAGTATCCAGTTTCAAAAGATTTCAAACCCATAGCCACCTAGTAGAGGAATTTATGACCTGTTTTGTTTTTATTATGTACCCTCAAATTATATACTAGCAGAAAGCCTGCAAGCATTTTAATAACAGACATGAATTGATAAAATATTGACCACAATACTGAAAAAAAAAAGTATCTTTGATAATTCGGTTATACTGTACATATTTACCTACAACCATTGTACACATACCTATGCATGTATAATCGATATGCATGTACATATTTACCTACAACCATTGTACACATACACTGGTGGCACCTAAGTCTGCGCACCTAAGCATTTGTGTTATATTTTAAAGTTAAAATATTTCTTTAAAAATATTTGTTTCACCGCCACAGTACAATGGAACAATAAACGTGTTCCAACTAAAGTTATTTTAATTTTAATGTTTTTTAAACTCAAGTAATGGGCACATCTTTAGTATGACCCCCTGCATTTACTGGTCTGCATGACGGCACATAAGTCTGTGCAGCAAACAGTAAAACAACCACTTCTGTCGCTAATGTTTACATAAAACAGCAACAAACAATGGATCCAACTTTTTAAGTTCTAAATATAAATGGTGTTCCATGCTCCTTAGTTTGGACAACACAAAATGACAATATAAAAAAAAGCCTATGTAAACATATTTGATCATTATTCAACAAAAATTGTCTGTTATTAACTGTGTAAATGAGCACAAATAGTGTTCGTTAGACATATAGAACAATCAATAATAATTTTGAAACAGACTATAGCTAAAATAGGCCATGCTGTAAGTACAATCTTCAAAGTCTGTGTGCAGCCATTTTGCATTGTGTCACTCGGAGGGAAATTCAAAGTATTCTTGGATGTTTACGTCAACAGATAAAATAAGACATTCATTTCATTTATGAATTCATTGAAGCTGTATGTAAATTTATGTAAGTTGATATGCAAGGTTGATCATTACAACGTTGACAGACACGTGTTGACAGGTGATAGAAAAACACGTTGATCGAGGCTAGCAAAAGTATACTTTTAGTGCATTAATTCAGAGATTTTTTCAATAAAAGTGTTGTCGACCAGTTTTATACATATATTCACAATCAAGATGTGTTGTTTTAGCAACGGTTTTGTGAATTAAATTAACGTTGTTTGTTTGTTTACAAACATACCCTGACACTTGTTTCAAGACGTAATGTAATGTCATTAACGTGTGCAGACTTTTGTGCCGCGCAGACTAAGGTGACATGAGTGTACCTATGCATGTATAATCGATATGCATGTACATAAGGAATGAATGAATGAATGAATGTTTAACGACACCCCAGCACGAAAAATACATCGGCTATTGGGTGTTAAACTATGGTAATGCAAATAAATAAAGTGATGATCAACATCAATATAAAAATTCAAGACTTAAACAAAAACAGTGTAAAGAACTGTGCAAAAACACAAATATCACAGAATTTTACGGATACTGAATTTTACTCAAAACTTCGATTTTGTGCTGTATTGGCCATTCTCAAAGAGAATGTTACACCCCTGCACCACGGTGAGGTTACAGCACACGCAGGGGTGTACATAAGGAGACTTCTCAATACATTTACAAATACAGTGGAACCTCTCAAAACTGGACCCTCTGTAAACCAGAATTTCCCCTCCCAAACCAGACATTTTCCAGTCACTTTTTAAATATCTGTACAAAACAGAACCTCTCTAAACTGGATACCCCATAAACCTGGACATTTTGCTAGGTCCCATGGGTGTCTTGTTTTGAGTGGTTTCACTGTACGCTGTAACAATGAGACAATTATTCTTACCTATATGACTGTTGAAGTTCTGCACGAGGAAGCCAAGACATAACATAACATCCTTGGTATTTAGAGTCGGTTTATGATACCATATTCACAGAGTAAAACAAATATGTATGTGTGGACTGATCAACAAACACTGGGACAACCTGCACATGTGTACAAATAACCTAGTCCACTGAGCTAATATCTCTGCCCTACTTGTTATATCACAGCCGCTGCCAGTATGGCTTCTCCTAACAATACATCTACAAAAACAGCTGTTGGGAACACTTTTGTCATTAATACAAATTGAACCTAATCAGTCTCAAACAATCTGAAACATTTTACCTTTAACCTTTCAAACTCTACAAAGCCTGAGCTAAATAGAATATCCATGAATGGAAATGACTACATGTGCATGTATATGTGATGGGATCTAACAATGGTGTTATAAATGTAAGAGCTTAACATGTGGTTGCAATTACTGTACAATTGTATATATATACGACTAGCAATAACAAAGAAATAAAATGTTTATTAGACACAAACAATCACTGTTATAGTATTTGCAGACTAAGGCATGCGTTACATTGCACACACATTGTGTATACTGTAGACAAGGGAGCTACTGTAACGTCATTACATGCAGTTCCGGATCAATCATACTATATATGGCTAGCTTACTTGTAAGCTGCTTAGATATACAGTTATATGCTAACAAGTGCATTAGAAGAAAGCAACATTCTGATATCAAAGCTCAATGCTTGCAACATCAAATGCTCAAAAATTTACAAATGTCAGGATTTCTAATTTTATGGAAAACATTTTTGTTTTCCTTTTTGTATATAGTATGAATGTTTTAATAATCTGAACCCAGCAGAAACAGTTGGTTTTTTGTAATCATGGTAATGGTGGATATCAGGGTGGATCGATGCCGCTGGATAAAAATTACTGCTGTTTATAAAACTCCTTAAACAACAGCAAAATGAATATATCTGGGGTACATTATTTTCCAGTATTTAACATTTGTACATTTAAAGTAAAGTTTGTTTTGCTTAATGACACCACTAGAGATTATTGATTAATTAATCATCGGCTATTGGATGTCAAACAATTGGTAATTCTGACATGTAGTCATCAGAGAAAATCCGCTACATATTTCCTAATGCACCAAGGGATCTTTTATATGCCCTTTCCCACAGACACATGTATAAAAGGCCAAATACACCGAGTTTCACCCACTTCACGGGTGAAGTCTCTCAATCTGTTGAATGGTTCTACTGAGGTGGAACTTTAAAATTTAATACAGTAATGTTACTTTGACATCGAACCGTCTTCTAGAACATAAATGAAAGCCTCCTTTACAGTACCATGCATAACTAATCCAACTTTAAAATTTAATACAGTAATGTTACTTTGACATCGAACCGTCTTCTAGAACATAAATGAAAGCCTCCTTTACAGTACCATGCATAACTAATCCAACTTTAAAATTTAATACAGTAATGTTACTTTGACATCGAACCGTCTTCTAGAACATAAATGAAAGCCCCCTTTACAGTACCATGCATAACTAATCCAACTTTAAAATTTAATACAGTAATGTTACTTTGACATCGAACCGTCTTCTAGAACATAAATGAAAGCCTCCTTTACAGTACCATGCATAACTAATCCAACTTTAAAATTTAATACAGTAATGTTACTTTGACATCGAACCGTCTTCTAGAACATAAATGAAAGCCTCCTTTACAGTACCATGCATAACTAATCCAACTTTAAAATTTAATACAGTAATGTTACTTTGACATCAAACCGTCTTCTAGAACATAAATGAAAGCCTCCTTTACAGTACCATGCATAACTAATCCAACTTTACAACATTTAAATATGTTTATATGCTTACATTATCAAGGGAAACCTCAGCTAATGATTATCTATATAATAACACCATTACAAACTGTATGTTTGTTGGGTTACAACAAGTAAGGAGGGCGACACAGCACTTACCATCATGATACTTTGCTTACAGGATTAAACACTTGATGTCATCTGTGAAAAAAGTTAGTTTATTTTGTTTAACGACACCACTAGAGCACAATGATTTATTAATCATCGGCTATTTGATAATTATGACATATAGTCTTAGAAAGGAAACCCGCTACATTTTTACAATAATATTTTATATGTACCATCCCACAGACAGGATAGCACATACCACAGCCTTTGATATACCAATCGTGGTGCACTGGCTGGAATGAGAAATAGCCCAATGGGCTCATCGACGAGGATCGATACAACACTGACTGCATCAGGGATATGTCCTGCCACATTATCTGCGGAAAGTACAGCATAAATTATATACACGTTTTCAGGACAGCATGTACCATGACATTCAATGTACTAAAAATAAACATTCAGGATAAGAAGGGAAATATCCCAATGCTGAGGGCTGATCCTAGAACCCTCTGCACCTCAAGTCATTGTGTTGATGATCTCCAGACACTGGTAACTTGAATTTTAATAACAGGCCCTTACAAACTTACCAAAATAATGGTACCTTTAAACATTTTAACATTCTGTCAAATATCATACATCGAACAAGTCTGTAAATTAACACAAAATAAAAATCCATGAAAAATGGGAGAATATTGTTTAACCCATTAAAACCCTGCCATGACTATATAGGCTGAAAGTTATAATTATTTTGGTCTTGCAAGTTCAGCCGTAATGGAATTTATGGTTTTTGTTGTTCCCATAAGGAACTATTTACCTGATCAACACTGTACTTGAAAGGTTAAGTTGACATTATTCTGAAAACCACTCATCCAGAAGTTATTACTTAAAAGCATTACATTATAAGCAATGAATTTCTTTTTGCGTGACTGCATAGATATCTATCCCACTGGTATCTTTAACTTCAAATAACAATGATCTATATAATAGGCCACTGGGTCTAAATTTGTACATGTATTAAAGGTAGGGTCAACTCAAACAAGAGCCTTATGTGTTGGAAAGATACATACCCGGACCACCAACACATACTGACACTTTAGCAAATGAAAAACGCGTAATTTTAGAGTTAATAAAAAAAACATAATTATTCCTGCTAACTGGGGGCAGCCATTTTGTTTCGTTTTTGTGACGTCCTGTATGTACAGTGTAAACAAAAGCAGTAATTTTTGACAAAGCACTTCTCTTTGACCAACCTGACTTGTAAAACAGCATAAATGACATAATAATATAATAAACTATTTAACTAAATATACTTCAAGTTGCATTAACGCAACAAAATGGGGTTATAGTATTTTTCTCTGTTAAATAATCCAAAGGAAAAATGTACACTATTAGGCCTATTGATATGCTACGTTGGAGCAAAAACGACAACCCACGATACCCAAGTGATAATTTTCTTTTCTTTGGGACTACGTAATTGGTCAGTTCTGTGGTTTTAGATGGAATAGTCTACTTAATCAATAGTTTTACAGAACTATTTACAGTAATAAACCATGTCCATTACAATTTATGGGGCGACAGGTAATATTCCACAATACCGGTATGTATTTTTGTGTCTAAACAGCGTCAATTAATTGGCTCGTCTGGTTACCAATAAAATACACACCTGCCAATTAGGAATCACAGGTAGAAGCGACTAATGGCATAGACCAATTAACTAAGAAAACACTCCGTGTATCATTTCAGTACGTATGTTAATGCATGGGCAAAACATTGTTACTTGTTTTGACTTGTTGTGTAGCCACTTTGACAATGGTATTTTATTTTGTATTGAAAAATAATATATGTATATATTGATATACTTATTGCTGGCTTACTGGGATGTGTATTATTAAAGAACATTGCAATGCATGACTATTTATCATCCCACAAAAACCAGGTAGATTGTGTTTCTCTAGTTCTAAGGCTTATTCCTGACGTTACGAGTTAAGTATTACGTAACCACCAGCTTGCCAGAGGGCCTACTCACTGAGAAGGTACAAAAGGGCTGCGCCCGTTATATATAATAGCCATCACATTTAACCGTTTTATTAATTAACTATACGATTATACGTATTGGTATTAAGCAATAATGTGCATTATATATCGTTGAATATGCATACCAGGCCAAATGCCTTAATTGTCCTCTCCTTTAACAGCTCCAATGTTTGGGGGGGGGGGGGGGGGGGGTGAGAGACTTCAGGGAATGAGAATCCCCTCCCACACTTTCAATTGAAGCACATTTCTGTTTTTTAATTCCAAATTTTTGACTTAGTTAGTACAACTTAACAATACATTTTGAATTACTATAAAGTTTCTGTCAAAACACACAATTTACGACAATTTAACAGGATGGTAAAACCACAGGGTGTTTTTTTTCTTCTCAAAATGACATATATATATATATATACAGTAAAGTACTCTTATAACGAACTGCAAGGGACCAGACACATCGGTTCGTTATAGCAGTTGTTTGTTAGATACATGTGAGGAAGTTAGCCATTTCCATTCAGGAAGTCAACCATTTTGGATTTTTCAAATTTAAACACAAGAATTGGTGGGGGGTTTTAATATTTCATTTATTATTACCAAAATCAGTGCAGTTGTTTTGGATGAATTGCCGTTAATGCTACAGCATGATAAGATACTGATAAAAACAAAGTATGATCGGTTCGCTGTATATACACTAATTTACACTGATATTCACAATTTTGACAAACAAAATGGTTCGTTTTAACAGTTATACATAGACTTTTAGTTTGTTCTATACCTTAAAATTTATTAATACTATATAGGGGAAAAAACTGGACTTTACAATCAGTTCGTTCTAACCGGTAGTTTGTTGTAAGCGTGTTCGTTATAAAAGTACTCTAATGTATATATATATACACATACACACACACACATATACAGTACTTTGGAAATGAACTCTTCATATGTATACATATTATTTAACGTGAACATTTTTGGAAGTATGAAGCACAAAACTACTTTACACACTGTATGAATGGTATCAAGCATTAAAATGAGTTCATACACAAGTGTGTAAAGCACTTCTGTGGTTCATGCTTGTACAGTGGACGATTTTGGTTTTAAAAATTTAAGTCTCATAAGGAAATCTGTTTGCAAATCTTTAGAGCCCACCACCAACCCAGTGAGCCGTGCCGCGTGTCTCCAGTAGAACAGAAGATACACTAAATGTTTTGCATGAAACCATGGAAAATATCGCTATTCAAGACTGGTTTCCCAGGATTTTGAGATACATATTGACTGTGTCATTTCGTAGAATCAATGTAATTTGTACAACTAATTTTAACGAGCCATGCGGGCTTGTATGCTAGCCAAGCTGAGAGTCCTATATGATTTTCACTGGCATCAGGCTCCCAGACTCTCCTCAAAATCGCACACTGTTGTATGAACATAAAAAATATCATGTTCAATCTTTATAATTCCATGTCAATAATAATTTCAGTGATATAAAATACTATGACAGGGCTAGCTCTGGGTGAGCAAAATAATTCACCAAATCATCTTTAAATGTGCAAAATCCACTGTTATTTTTCAACAAAATACCAGTTATTACATGAAATGTTTTTGCCAAATCAAAATAAAATTCGCCAATTGTTCATGAAATTCGCAATTGGCGAATTTGGTGAGTGGCAAAGCTAGCCCTGTATGAAATAACAATCAAGATTATCGTCAGGAAATAAGTATTTGGCTTTTTACATCAATAACCGAATAAGGGATTTTTTACATTTTCAGATATTAATACAAACAATTTTTAAACTATAAATAATTTTTACTAATTCACCATTAAAACGTATAAACTGTCATTTTATTAATATGAAATAATGAAAATACCTGAAACCATTTATTGTTTTTTTAAGCACTGCCTAAATTAGTGCAATACTGAGATTCATGCAGTTGTGAATTTTCGGCTTTGTAAATCACATGACATTATTTGAACCAATCCAAACATTTATAACAAAAGAGAATTTATAGATTGGAATTATGTAACTTTGTCCATTGTGCTCTGATGTTTTGCTATACATTACTATATTGCCCGACTCCACTGCAAATGTTTCTTTACGAATACATACCAGTAAACTGAGAAGAACTGCACTATTGAGTTGTCACGTGTAAGACAACCCTAATGACTTTTACTATTAACCACTATCTGTGTCCTGGTCACATAGCCCAGACAGCTGAGCAATGTGTCCACAACAGCAGGCTTGAGATTTTCAAAACAGCACTGTAACAAGATTTGTGTGTGTCTTAATTTAACAAGCCACTTATAGACTAAAGTTGAAGGAATAATTAATCCTTTAGAAAATAGATGGTACAGCTACAAATAAGCTGATCCAAGAAAAGAACAAAATATTATCAGAGAAAGAGAGAGAACAGCATAAAGCCTGAGGTAATGTGATGGACATGACATAACATTGGGGCAGGTTGTAGCCCAGTGTTTAAGCACTCACTTGATGCACAGTTGGTTTGGAATCGATCCCCGTCGGTGGACCCATTGGGCTCTTTCTTCTTCCAGCCAGTGCATGTGTTTTCCTGTCTGTGGGATGGTGCACATAAAAGGCTCCTTCCGACTAATGGAAAAAATGTGGTGGGTTTCCTCTCTAAGACTATATGTCGCAATTACTGAATGTTTGACATCCAATAACTGGTGATTAATAAATAAATATCCTCTAGTGGTGTCGTTAAACAAAACAAACTTTGACATAACACTGTGGGGGTGGGATGGGTGGGGGGGCTTTTGGACTTAAATTGTCAGTCAATACCAGTGACCAATAACATGGTCAAGGGCAGATCTTGGCAGATTGCAGATCGGGAGTATTCATGCAAGAGTCTTGAGCATCTGATGTTTTACACTAGACCCTATTTTTAGACCAGTTGCACTAATTGATTTTGTCAGTGGAAATCTTAGGGTGACTCCTTTACATGATTATATTAATCTGTTTTTGTAATTAGAGAAACACAAATTCCACCAAGAATACTCTAGCTTTTTGTTTTTGTTTTTTTTCAAGTTTCTGACACATTACTGAAATATCATCATTAATATTTTGCTACTCCAGTAATCACCTCAGCATAAGTATCTTTTAACAGACAAAATTAATTCTGACAGACTTTATCTTCTTGACTTTTTTAATGAGTATTTATAAATGTAGACCTCTGGGGGAAATTGTCATATACCATGGCAGGATTTATGTTAGCGTGTATGTATATACTTGAAGTAGAACAAAATCTTTAAAAAACCCATGTGAATATTATTAAATTTTAAAAAAAGAACAAAAGAGTGTAATCCACATACCTCTCATTAATATTATTAATTCAAGCCTATTTTAAAACACTATGCAGTTGTACTCAAAGCCCACAACACAGGGCACCATTACTTGCTAACATGTTGCAGCATAACCATTCAGCAATGCATTGTGTTATCGAGTAAACATGTTTTGTTGTTGTTATATAATTACGAAAGGTATTTTTTTATTTTGTTCCTTTTTTGAAACTTAAACTTAATATTTTGTCCAAAATTATGAAAAACAAGCATTCTGAGAGTACTACTAAAACAATACATGTCCCCTACCAGGCCCAAAAAATTTTGTATCTCCTAAATTCAAGCGCCATAACTGTGAAAAGTGGGTAAATAACTATGAAAGTTAAACGATCTACAGTAAGAGTACATGATAAAGCTATATACAAAATTTCATCTCAATATCTTCAGACATTGCAAAACAAAAGTCCGGAAAACATATTTTCATATCTCCTAAGTTCAAGGGCTATAATTCTGTCAAAAATTGGTAAATTATCATTAAAGTCAAACTTGATCTGTAAACTACATGATAGAGCTATACCCAAAATTTCAGCTCAATATCTCAAGGCCTTCTAAAAAAAAGTCAAGAAAGCAAATGTTCACATCTTCTAAGTTCAAGGGCCATAACTCCATTAAAAACTGGTAAATCACCAGGAAAGTCAAACTTGATCTGAAACAGGAAAAATGTAGTTGGTTTACTCTAATGATTAAGTGTCAGAATTACCAAATGTTTGACATCCAATAGCTGATGATTAATAAGTCAATGTGTAAACAAAACAAAGTAGCAGTACATGATAAAGCTATACAAAAAATTTCAGCTCAGTATCTCAAGGCCTTCTGAAAAAAAGAATCCAGAAAACTAATTTGCATATATCCCAAGTTCAAGGACCATAACTCCATCAAAAATGGGTAAATGGCCATGAAAGTCAAATCTGATCTGTAACAGTACATGATAAAGCTATACAAAAAATGTCAGCTCAATATATCAAGGCTTTCTGAAAAAAATCATCTGGAAAACTATATGTGGGACAGACGGACGGACATACAAACAGACCGACCGACAGACGGAGATGAAACCTATAGCCCCCTCCAGTTGGACTGGTAGAGGACTAATAAAAACATACCGACCTGTAATTAAAATGTAAAATTTGAATGAATCAGTGGAGGTGAATGTCGTTGTATTTGAAATGGACTTAAATAATATCACCTGTTTTGAATGCGCACATTTTAACAAAATTCTACTTTGTAAATAGAACTGGAAGACGCCACTGGCTTACATCGCAATGTGTTCTCAGATGCATTCGGAACTACTCAGAACTTGTGAATCGGCTAAATGGCTCTCAATATTGGAAGCTTTTCATTCGGAACTTCTCTGAAGTTAAAGATTATATGTAAAATCGCACAAAGTAACGAGATCCGAGTCAGCTGGTAACAAGATCTTGGACTGACAGATCTCATGGCATCTCTCTGCAGTTGTTTTTATAGTCGACAAACATTAGGATTAATTTTAATGGATTATTAAATAAAACTGGTAAAAAAAAAGAAGAGGAAAAAAGGTAAAAAAAATGTTTCGGGTCAGCACCAAAAATCTAGGGACGGTCGGGTAACTGGAACCAAACAACTTTTTTTTACTACGCCTTACAATAACAATAAACTGGGTACATGAAAATGTTTTGTTTGCACCTGAATGTGTTTGAAGAAAAGCTTGTAATTTATTTATTTTACCATTTATGAAATATGGATTTCAAGTGAGATATGCTATATTTACTGTGTATGAAGCCAAAATAAGGGTGCGAAAAGTGACCGTCGTCGACCTTAATTGACAGTCAATAATCTTAAATTCTGGCACCTGTCAAAGGGTCACACTGGGACTATGAAGAAGTCATCAGATTCAATAATGTAAATATTTTAAGCTAAAAATTATAAGTTTCAAACTCTGGTACCGTACACTATGTTTTTAAGACTATGCACCTTTAATACTGTTTAGGACACCTCCCCCTATTCATGCACAAAGTCCACTTTGTAAATATTGATCAACATTTTAATGCTCTTCTAATTCATTTTATAATAAATACAAACGGTTATAATCTGCGTGATAAACAATGACAGTCCTCGGACACAAACTAGCGACGCAAGACTGTCATGACTGATCGTTTTTGTCACAGGTGGTTGAAAAAAAAGTTGTGAATTGCTAGCGCCGTGTGCAGTGTTTACCTCTGAATATATCGGGAGCAGACGATTTCTTTCATCGGCCAAAACAAACAACAACATTAAGTCTAACTCAGCTACAAGTTTATCACTAGTTCTTAAGTAACAAATCTTACATTATGAAAACAAAAAAACTTGGTGTTACCTTCACTCAAGAAGGCGTCGAATATCACAACAACGAAAATGGTGCACTTCCGAGCATCCTTTCAACTTTGACCCAGAATTTATGGTCAAAGGGGAGATAACAGCCATAACTCAAGGAGACGTTTAAAAAAACAAAATGTTTTTTTAAAACATTTAACACTGTCATTGTTATCATGTCAAGGTAATGAAGGGTTTTCCTCAGATAGACAAACTGCATTTGTAAATTAAATGGGCAGGTGCAAAAATCCTGACTCCCCACTAGTTTTGATCTTAATCATGTCCGATGTGCCAGTGGCATACAGCAGATATGTTATCACCTCCAGGTGCATTACCAGGGAAAGATCAGGGAGGGGGTGCGATCAAACCACCTATTGGAAATTGTTTTTCTCTTTTTGCAGTTCTTTGCTTTGAAAAATTAAATATAATAAAATGTATGAAAACAAAACCCATTAAAAAATGCTCGGTGATGCCCAGGAGCTAAGGGTTGTGGTAACTGGGATTATTATAACAATGGGTTTTTTTTGGCAATAAAACGAGCCCGATGATTGGGGTGGGGAGAGGGGAGAGTGAGAGATATGGTCCAGTTTGTTGTACTTATTGGCCACTGTGGTGGGGGGGGGGGGGGGGGGGGGAGAAAGAGCACCATGGTGGGGGATGGGGACGGGGAAAGATAGCCCAGTTTGTTGTACTTATTGATCACTGTGGTAGGTGGGGCAAGAAAGAGCCCCATGGAGGATGGGGAAGATAACCCAGTTTGTTGTACCTATTGACCACTGTGGTGGGGGAGGGGAACGGGGATGGGGAAAGATAGCCCAGTTTGTTATACCTATTGGTCACCATGGTGGAGGGAATGGGGATGGGTAAAGAGAGCCCCATGGTGGAGGAGGGGGATGGGAAAGTTGTTGTAGCTATTGGTCACCATAATCTGGGAGGAGAATGGGGATGGTGAAAGAGAGAGCCCAATGGTGGAGGCAGGGGATGGGGAAAGATAGCCCAGTTTGTTGTAGCTATTGCCCAGACAGGTCGGCACATAGCTGTGACATACCAGTCATGAGGCATTAGTTTGGATGGTTAAAAACCCAACCAGAGAATTTTACACAGACTTTGATGTGCCATTGAGCTATTTCTTATTCCAGCCAGTGCACCACGACTGGTATATCAAAGGCTGTGGTATGTGCTATCCTGTCTATGGGATGGTGCATATAAAAGATCCCTTGCTACTAATGGGAAAATGTACCTGGGTTTCCTCTCCAAGACTATATGTCAAAATTACCAAATGTATGACATCCATTAGACAATTGATTAATATATCAATGTGCTCCAATTGTGTCGTTAAACAAAAAAACAAACTAACATTTTGATGTGCTACATGTTGGTATGAGAAAATTGCTCCACCCTCACACTCATCTGGAAAATTTCAGATGAGCTGCAAATTGATTATCTTGAATAAATTTAGTTTTAATGAATTTTTAATGATCTTCAACCTACCTCGATTTTGTTCATGTCGAAGTCTGGGCATACACAGGCATATCACCAGGGGAGGTTCATGGGATCCCAACGAACCCCCTTTTGACTTTCTTGTTTGCAGTTCTTTACTTTGAGAAATTAAATATTAGCCATAAAAAGTACTAGTTCTATGTAAGAACAAATCCCTATCAAAATGTCCTGGTAACACACTTGAATCATTGGGCCTGGACGTAGCTCAGTGGTCAAGTGCTCGCCTGAGGTATGGTTGGTCTAGGATCGATCCCTGTCGGTGGGCCCATTGGGATATTTGTCGCTCTACCCAGTGCACCATGATTGGTATATCCTGTCTGTTGGATGGTGCATATAAAATATCCCTTGCTAATAATGGAAAACTAGCAGGTTTCTATTTAATAGCATATGTCAAAATTACCAAATGTTTGACATCCAATAGCCGATGATTAATAAATCAAAGTGGTCTAGTGATGTCATTAAAGAAAGCAAACAAACTTTAAACACTTGAATCAAAGCAGTAACAACAGAGTCTATAAATTTACAGGTTTTTATTTTTATTTTATTTACCAAGATCTAAATAATTAATATTTTACTTTTTCTATACAGGGTTAATTAACACTGAACTGGTTAATAAACTGTGTATGTTACAGCAAATTTATAATACAAAACTAAATCAATTAAACTGAAACATCATCTTTAAAACAATAGGACATTGTATTGATCTGAACTGTATGTCAAAGAATGTAAGTCATTACCAGGTACATTCCAAAGTATAAGAACTAAATCTGTGGCAAATTCAGGAAGCAACCGGCCACGGTGGTGTCGTGGTTAAGCCATCGGACATAAGGCTGGTAGGTAAATGATTTGCAGCCTGGTACCAGCTCCCATCAAGAGCGAGTTTTAACGACTCAATGGGTAGGTGCAAGACCACTACACCCTTTTCTCTCTCATTAACCACTAACAACTAACCCACTGTCCTTGACAGACAGCCCAGACAGCTGAAGTGTGTGCCCAGGATAGCATGCTTGAACCTTAATTGGATATAAGCATGAAAATAAGTTGAAATGAAATGAAATTCAGGAGGCCATACTGCTTGAAAACTATTTGACTGGTACCTTTATTCTTCTATCAAATCACATTCAACCTATGTTAGATTTAAAAACTAGTCTAGCAAGTGACTGCAATTGTTTGCCCTCCTGAACATGCCTCAGAGCAAATTGAAAGTATAAGATCAGCATTTTTAAAATTGATGGATATTTGTGATTTAATGCACAATTTATTTATTTTTTAAATTGAAACCTAATTAAATTACAAGTTGCTTAAATTAGGATTACTTTTTTTTTTTTTAAACACGCTAAAAAAACACCTCATACAATCTTTGAAAACAAAATAAGACTTAAAAGAAATGACACTGGAATGTAAAATAGCTGGGGAAAAGATTCCATAAACTGTTACTATTTTGGTTTGGGACACATGATTAGCTATGAAGTACATGTGCTAGTTAGTAAGAAATTCAGAAACAGTGGAATGTACACATTGTCTTGCCACTGGATACATAAAAAGACATGCACCAATTACTATGTAATAATGTTACTAAAGGTTATGACTGGAATGCAAAATCAGGGTACACACTTGCCATTGATACCACACATTATATTAATATACAATAATGATATGTCCATTTATTTTCACGCTGATATTCAATTACAGTTTAAGCATGTTGTCCTAGGCACACACCTCAGCTATCTGGACTATCTGTTCAGTTAAAGGTTATTGGTTAGCTGCAGGTGAGAGAGAAATTTGTGTGGTGGGCTTTATCTGTTCAAACTCACTGGTTATATCAGGACTTAGCAGTACTGGTATGCCAACCCAAAATCTACCAGCCCTTGAGTGGAAGGCTTAACCACTTGGCCATTAGTATTATGTGACAGTGGAATGTAAAGATAAAGTCATATCATGTACACATTGATGAAAATATAATGTGAAACTAAAGGTAAAATGAAAACCACTTATATAAATAGCCACTTCCTCTTTATGTCTGTGTCAAAATGACCATATGTTTGACATCCAATAACCAATGATTAATAGATCAATGTGCTCTGGTGGTGTTGTTAAACAAAATAAGCTACTGTCACTAAATACCTGCAAGTACTAGGCATAATACATGGAGTGAACTGAAACCAAGCTACTGTCACTAAATACCTGCAAGTACTAGGCATAATACATGGAGTGAACTGAAAACAAGCTGTCACTAAATACCTGCAAGTACTAGGCATAATACATGGAGTGAACTGAATGTGCACTCACCTTTTTTTTTTTACAAACACTGTATATCCATATATTTTATTTCAGCATGCTAACATTACATGCCTCTCAACTTTCTCAAATACAGTAACATTATACACCCACCCTGCTAAATAATGTGAAAGAATTTGACAGTGCATATAAGCCGTTGAGTAGGGGAGGCCGCAGGGGCCCCATGTCCTGTACATGGGGGGGGGAGGGGGAGAGAGGGGTGTACACCGGGTATATACGCACCTCCCCAAATTACCAAAGGTTCACATTTTTTCCCCATCACCTGGAATTCCCTATTACTCTCTTCAGAAGGCTGGAAATGCTGTATTTTAACACCTGAAATTCAAAGTTAACTTGGTGAGCATGTCCCCTACCCCCCCCCCCCCCCAACAGATTCAGGCCCTACTATACATATATTGTCATTCCCCAAGCCATCAATCTGACAGTGGATGGGACCTGATGGAATATAAAATAAAGCACATGGTAAAACAGTGAATACATTACCCCAAAAAAGCTGACAAAGACCAGATTGTCTGTATAATATTTAGCACACTAACATTTCATGCCTACCCCCTTTTTTAAATACACATGTATCTTAAGATTTTGCACCCCCTTTTTCAAAATCTTGTACCCATGCTGGCTTAGATACTACATAGTAATGTCAATGGAATGTAAAACAAAGAGTACACTGTATAACAAAACTAAGTGTTACAATATAAAACAAGCTGACAATGACATGTCCACTTTGTGAACCTGTTTCCATGGAAATCAATGCTATATACAGAGGCACATCAGTGAATGTCACACATACACATCACAAATCGTCCTTTGTTAACATGTACAAGTGAATACAGAAACAACTAGTGCCAAGTACGGAGATCGTTAAAAACAAGATTTACAACAAAACGTCTGATCAATTACTGACATGTCTGCACACAGCTAGCACAATTAAATTACAGTCAAACCTGCTCTAGTGGCCACCATGTAATCTAGTATAAACTGATGTGTGTTCAGCAACCACCTGTTATTAAAAGGTCACTTTATACAGGTAGCTCTAGTGGCCACCATGTAATCTAGTACAAACTGATGTGTGTTCAGCAACCACCTATTATTAAAAGGTCACTTTATACAGGTGGCTCTAGTGGCCACCATGTAATCTAGTACAAACTGATGTACAAACTAATGTGTGTTCAGCAACCACCTATTATTAAAAGGTCACTTTATACAGGTAGCTCTAGTGGCCACCATGTAATCTAGTACAAACTGATGTACAAACTGATGTGTGTTCAGCAACCACCTATTATTAAAAGGTCACTTTATACAGGTAGCTCTAGTGGCCACCATGTAATCTAGTACAAACTGATGTACAAACTAATGTGTTCAGCAACCACCTGTTATTAAAAGGTCACTTTATACAGGTGGCTCTAGTGGCCACCATGTAATCTAGTACAAACTGATGTGTGTTCAGCAACCACCTATTATTAAAAGGTCACTTTATACAGGTGGCTCTAGTGGCCACCATGTAATCTAGTACAAACTAATGTGTGTTCAGCAACCACCTATTATTAAAAGGTCACTTTATACAGGTGGCTCTAGTGGCCACCATGTAATCTAGTACAAACTGATGTACAAACTAATGTGTTCAGCAACCACCTGTTATTAAAAGGTCACTTTATACAGGTGGCTCTAGTGGCCACCATGTAATCTAGTACAAACTAATGTGTGTTCAGCAACCACCTATTATTAAAAGGTCACTTTATACAGGTGGCTCTAGTGGCCACCATGTAATCTAGTACAAACTGATGTACAAACTAATGTGTTCAGCAACCACCTGTTATTAAAAGGTCACTTTATACAGGTGGCTCTAGTGGCCACCATGTAATCTAGTACAAACTGATGTGTGTTCAGCAACCACCTATTATTAAAAGGTCACTTTATACAGGTGGCTCCAGTGGCCACCTGTACAAAGCAGCCATTTGTGTTAAGAGCCCACATATTGATACTCCCAAATCATGTAATCTAGTACAAACTGACCTGTGTTAAACAACAACCTGTCTTAAAAGGTCACTTTTGATACTCCCTTTGGTGTCTGCTTAACACTGGTTTGACTGTATTCCAATTATTGAAAACAAGACAGACATTGTTTTCATACTGGACAATGTGTTACTGAATCATATTATTTTACAATGAAGTATGCTAATGACAGCACAATTATCAATTTCTAAAAAATGCAGCATAGGTAGAACAATATAAGCTATAACAGATATACATGTACATAATATACATCACTGTTGTAACAAACTAAAAAAAATCATCTTTCTGTAACATTTATTTTCCTGTTTATTTTTGGGTTTTTTAAGTGTGCTGAAGGCTCGCTGTAGCAAATCTTTTTCTATTATATAAGGTACCGTACAAATGATTATATATTTTTAAAAATCAATCTTAAAAACAGTATAAAAATGATTGGATGTTTATAAACAATATGATTATGACAAATTGAAACAAATTATTATAATGAGTTTGCTAAGGCCTAAAACAAAATTATGTTTCCAGGAACCCAATACTACCTATAAAAAGGGGCCGACCTCAAGTATTTTGTTTTGTTTTTTTGACATATTTAGGTTTTCTTCATATTTCTTATTATCAATATGTAGTTGAAACAAAAAAGAAAAAGAGTACATACATAATATTTATCTGGACTCCTACGGATGAATGTAGTAAAACAATGAAAAAAAGGAGAAAAACCCCAAAACAATTACTAATGTCTAATTTGTTTTTGACATGCAGGCCTACCCCTGAAACACACAATTTTTTTTAGGTCTAAAGCAAACTGCTACAAAGCACACACATCACCAGCATTCTTCCTAAAGATGACGAAGGAAGGATGTATTATTCTCGAGAATGGCCGTCCTATAGACCAAGCACCTGCCAGTATTTCATGGGATCATACTGTTAACTTGTCAAAATATCATTTAGACTCTGTCATGTGCAGAGATATGAACTAAGTCAGTGACTGAATAAGCAGAATTTTTCACTAGTCCACCGGACAAAGACATCAAAGGATCTACATTTCTAGTCCAATCAACCAGTAGAAAGGTGCCAGAAAGCCTTCCTAGAAAAACCGTCTAGCACACGTCCCCAAGATGGTAATGCACCATTTTCATTGATTAATTGGCCTCCTCATTTAGGAGGTAGGCAGCCGTTTGTACCTGTTGAATACGTAATTCTCTAAGCTAACGTCGTAGCTAACGTTGTACCTAACATCACATAATATGCAACGCTGCATGCATTCCTTTTAGTGATGTAATATAGCTGAGAGAATGAGTGACATCACGGTACAAAACTAAAATGCAGTGAATTTTATAATCATTATACTAAAATTATAAGAATCATTGAACTACAAAATATTTTTGGCACTCGTCCTTTTGTAGATGTTTTTTCTGAAGCTAAAGCTCGCTCCAAGGATTGATTTTCTTTAGATATCTATAAAAGGACGGGTGCCAGAAACTATTAATCCATCAATGTTTTTACTTGTCCAAAAACATTTACAATTGCTTAAAATTAAACAATGTGTAATTTTCATCTTGTCCATGGGATAACCAGTGACAGGCATTTTGCGAGTAGATCTTCATTGTCAGGACAAATGCTTATTTCTGATCCTGAATTTGAATATATTAATGGCTTTATCATTCATATTAGCATGTTATTTATATTTATCTAAAACAATCGTTTCTGATATATGCTTCATTAATGTTAGCCCAACACAATAGCTTGTTCATTAATATAATGATTTGACAGACATATGACAGGTGTTGTGTGTTTAAATCTGATTACAAGCTGTAGGACAAGATAAGAGCAGTGAAGAAACACAACAGGGATAATCCACTCAGTCTAAGGCTCTTAGCACTGTTGCATAAGTTGCCATCACAGAAACAGTAGTTGAGGAATACACCATATGCATCGAGAAAACGTCGACATCCACGGAATTCTGTTACCTTTCCACCACCGACTGACGGATCTGAAACAATGTGGGAAACAATTACCAAAAGGATCAAAATATACCAATCCAATATCACCCAAAATCTCATTAACAAGGGAATCAATCTAACAATGAACTTACAATGTAGTCTTTAATAGGACAAAACAAGTGGACTCAGTCTTTACAGGTATTTTGACTCAGGGTGAGACTAATTAAGTACAAACATTTAACAGTACTGTGCACTACTTCGGTGGCTTTTAGTTATTGAGCCATCAGCCTTAAGGCTCTGTTCTGTGTTCAGAGATCACTGCATTCTAAAACATTAAGCAATAGTTGTTAATGAATTTTCAAACTGATCAGCACCGAGGCTGTTCAGAATGTTTAAAACAAGTTTGCAGTAAGCATCCCAATCTCTATAGCATTGAACATACATGTGCCGTATATTAGCTAGAAGATACGAGATTGGGTCGATTGTATCCATTTAATGAGAAGTAAAAAGTGTGAAACCTGAGAGAGTGAGCAGCAAGTTGGTGTACTGTATTTTTGTGAAACATCGTCTCTGGGCTGAGGCAAACTCTGTAAAAAACCAACAACAAAAAACACATCATTTGTAAGTTTTCAGCTGATGCTAAATAATAATAATAATAATAATATTCATCATAATCATCAATAATAATAATAACTAATAATAATATTAATAATTAATAGTGATTAATTTTTTTTTTAAATTAACACAAAAGAACCTAATATTCCCCACAAAAGAAAGAAAGAAATGTTTTATTTAACGACGCACTCAACACATTTTATTTACGGTTATATGGCGTCAGACATATGGTTAAGGACCACACAGATTTTGAGAGGAAACCCGCTGTCGCCACTACATGGGCTACTCTTCCGATTAACAGCAAGGGATCTTTTATTTGCGCTTCCCACAGGCAGGATATCACAAACCATGGCCTTTGTTGAACCAGTTATGGATCACTGGTCGGTGCAAGTGGTTTACACCGACACTCACTCAGGGTTTGGAGTCGGTATCTGGATTAAAAATCCCATGCCTCGACTGGGATCCGAACCCAGTACCTACCAGTCTGTAAACCGATGGCCTGCCACGATGCCACCGAGGCCGGTTATTCCCCACCAAGTAAAAACTTGACGAGCAACAAAAATTATAATACATGCTCTCTAAAAATATTAATGCAACATAAAACTATTAAAATCCAAGATTTTGGGAAACTGAAGACACTGTCCTCAGTTAGCTGTCATTGTGAAATATTTCCAATGTTTTTTTAATGAATAAAATTAGTTGTTAAACTATTTTCTTGCTTAGAATATCAGTGTCTCTATTTCCAGTGTGTTTCGGTCATCCTTATGTTTGTGGGGTGTCGTTAAACATTCATTCCTTCATTCATTCCTTCCTTCCTTCCTTCCTTATGTTTGTATTAGCCATTTGCTCAATTTTACCTCCCAGTATTTTTGTGTATTACATATTTTATGTAGAATTGTTGGGTGGTTTTTTTTTAGGAACTACAAACATTAGTGTTATTTAACGACGCACTCAACACATTTTATTTATGGTTATATGGCATCGGACATATGGTTAAGGACCACACATATATTGAGAGAGGAAACCTGCTGTTGCCACTTCAAGAACTACTCTTTTCGATTAGCAGCAAGGGATCTTTTATATGCATCATCCCATAGAAAGATAGTACATACCATGGCCTTTGTTACACCAGTTGTGGAGCACTGGCTGGAACGAGAAATAGCCCAATGGGTCCACTGACAGGAATCGATCCTAGTCCCAACATTAGAATAACAAGAAATGCCTTGTATGTACAGAGAAACTAATATCCTGAAAAAAGACCTCATGATATGATTTGATATGTAATTTGAGTTGTTAATAAGGCTCTCTTACTTGGAAACATATAACAAAGGCAGCAAACTCAGGACTAGCTAAAGTGATTATCTATTTCTCACTCCAGCCAGTGCACCACGACTGGTACATCAAAGGCTGTGGTATGTGCTATTCTGTCTATGGGATGGTGCTTATAAAAGATCCCTTGCTGCTAATCGAAAAGAGTAGCTCATGAAGTGGCGACAGCGGATTTTCTCCCTCAATATCTGTGTGGTCCTTAACCATATGTTGGATGCCATATAACCCTAAATAAAATGTGTTGAGTGTGTTGTTAAATAAACCAGTTCTTTCCTTCCTAAAGTGATTATATTTTTTAAAAACTCACGATCTCTCCACGTCTTTGAGCATGTGTAGCACCCCGCCTGCACGGATGCGAACTCACTGTCAGGGTCAAAGTAGTCAACATCACATCCCTGACACTCGTAACACTGGATCCCACTGCTGCCCCCATCATAGTCCCCATCCCCTCCAGGGGGCACAAAATCTCCGGGAATCTGACTCTGGTCGCTCCAATCCACCTGTAGCTCCTTCTTGCTGCCATCATTCCACCCTGACAAACAAAACACACAACTACAAGTAGTGAACAGTAAGTTAACACCAAACCTCAAAACTGATTCTTTAAACAATCCATAACAAAAGCTCAAAACATTAATTTTGTCTTAAGTGGAAACAAACAATATAGGTGCTTTCTGACAACTACCATTTTAACCTTATTTGATCTTTAGAAGAACGGTTTAGCAAGCATCCTGAGAGTACTGCTAAAGCAATACATGTCCACTACCGGCCCCAATTATTTTTCATATATCCTAAGTTCAAGGGCCAAAACTCTGTCAAAAATGGGAAAATCGCCATGATGGTCAAACTTTATTTATAACATGACAAAGCTATACACAAAATTTCACCTCAATATATTGAGAAAAAAAGTCCAAAAAAGTAAACATGTATGTAGGATAGATGGAGAGACAGAAAGACAGAGATAGAAGGATGGAGAGACAGACAAATAGAAGGATGGAGATAAATCCTATAGAACCCTCCAAGTAAACATGTATGTGGGAGAGATGGAAAGACAGACACACAGAAGGATGGAGAGACAGACAAATAGAAGGATGGAGATAAATCCTATAGAACCCTCCGGTATGACTGGCAGGGGACTAATAATAAAACAAACAAGAATTCTGCAGATGTCTAGTCTACCATAAATATTTTCAATGCACTGTGATGAACATCCATAGGTGCAACTGTAAACCAAGTTTCACTGACCTACAACTTACTGTTTGTAAGAAACTGATCTAAACGTGAAACTACGCAAAAGCTGATACCACCACTGTTGCCATTGGAAACGCAATACCTATATCTTGCCGTTTTACTTCGTAAAGGCAAGACAATAAATCTGTTTTATAAATGACAAGTTTTCTCTACAAACCTCCGAAATAACCGCCATCAGGGAAAACATTGCCCGGGTTTCTCCAGGGATACTGCTTGAACCTCATTGTGAATCCACGCTTGTAGTCTGTACGTTCATCAGTGCGAAACTGGATCGTCACGAAGTTGTTAGTCGTTTGCCAAATAGTTCTTTTTGGAAGTTCGTTGCCACACATACCCCATTGTGACATGCCGGGCAAGAGACGGGCATTGTCTACTCGATAACCTGTAACAACATGGAAAAAAGAAAGATAGTTGTACATGAATGAAAGAATACATATAACATCATTAGCCAATATTTGGACATGATGGCTTATGTGTGACATCATCGTCATCATCACAGACAAAACAAATTAAGATCTAACTGAATGTTGCAAAGAACAGTCCACTTTTTATTTGTTACAAGAAAGCTCTGTATGTACCAGAACTTACTGACAGGGGCCGATCCTAGACTGACAGTGCATCAGACGAGTATAAGTTAAAGATTGCTGTATATACTTGCTGAATATCTTGAGGTAGTCTGTGGTATAAGTTAAAGGTTGCGCTATATACTTACTGTTAAATATCTTGAGGTTGTCCATGATATAAGCTAAAGGAGGTTACTGTATATATTTACTGTTAAATATATTGAGGTTGTCGATGATATAAACTAAAGGAGGTTACTGTATATATTTACTGTTAAATATCTTGAGGTTGTTGATAATATAAGCTAAAGGAGGTTACTGTATATATTTACTGTTAAATATATTGAGGTAGTCTGTGGTATAAATTAAAGGATGTTGTATATACTTACTGTTGAATATATTGAGGTAGTCTGTGGTATAAATTGAAGGTTGTTGTATATACTTACTGTTGAATATAGTGAGGTAGTCTGTGGTATAAATTAAAGGTTGTTGTATATACTTACTGTTGAATATCTTACCGCATTTGACCAGAAATAAGCCCAAAGGGCCAAGACAACTCACATGATGAGTTTAGCATGGGGCAGGCTTATTCCCAGACAAGGGGCCAGAGGGCCAAGACAACTCACATGATGAGTTTAGCATGGGGCAGGCTTATTCCCAGACAAAGGGCCAGAGGGCCAAGACAACTCACATGATGAGTTTAGCATGGGGCAAGCTTATTCCCAGACAAGGGGCCAGAGGGCCAAGACAACTCACATGATGAGTTTAGCATGGGGAAGGCTTATTCCCAGACAAGGGGCCAGAGGGCCAAGACAACTCACATGATGAGTTTAGCATGGGGCAGGCTTATTCCCAGACAAGGGGCCAGAGGGCCAAGACAACTCACATCATGAGTTTAGCATGGGGCAGGCTTATTCCCAGACAGAGGGCCAGAGGGCCAAGACAACTCACATAATGAGTTTAGCATGGGGCAGGCTTATTCCCAGACACGTGGCCAGAGGGCCAAGACAACTCACATGATGAGTTTAGCATGGGGCAGGCTTATTCCCAGACAAAGGGCCAGAGGGCCAAGACAACTCACATGATGAGTTTAGCATGGGGCAGGCTTATTCCCAGACAAGGGGCCAGAGGGCCAAGACAACTCACATGATGAGTTTAGCATGGGGCAGGCTTATTCCCAGACAAGGGGCCAGAGGGCCAAGACAACTCACATGATGAGTTTAGCATGGGGCAGGCTTATTCCCAGACAAGGGGCCAGAGGGCCAAGACAACTCACATGATGAGTTTAGCATGGGGCAGGCTTATTCCCAGACAAGGGGCCAGAGGGCCAAGACAACTCACATGATGAGTTTAGCATGGGGCAGGCTTATTCCCAGACAAGGGGCCAGAGGGTCAAGACAACTCACATGATGAGTTTAGCATGGGGCAGGCTTATTCCCAGACAAAGGGCCAGAGGGCCAAGACAACTCACATGATGAGTTTAGCATGGGGCAGGCTTATTCCCAGACAAGGGGCCAGAGGGCCAAGACAACTAACATGACGAGTTTAGCATGGGGCAGGCTTATTCCCAGACAAAGGGCCAGTGGGCCAAGACTACTCACATGATGAGTTTAGCATGGGGCAGGCTTATTCTCAGACACATTCTATATCACATCTATTAATTACAGTGTTCCATTTGTTATTAACAAATAATAAAAAAATAAATAAAAATGTTTATATCTAATTATCAGACATATATCTTCTATGTTACTTACTGTACCACTGCTGCTTATTTACATCCAAAATTTAATGCTTAGAAGACTACAGCAATTAACAAAAGAATGGCATTTGTGTATACACATTTTCCCTCGACACAGACGTCTGTGTGTGTGGGGTGGAGGTAATTTATTTTCGTGCTTATATCCAATTAAGGTTCAAACCTGCTGTCCTGGGCACACACCTCAGCTATCTGGACTGTCTGTCCAGGACAGTGGATTAGTTGTTAGTGATTAGTGAGAGAGAAGAGGAAGTAGTGGCCTTACACCTACCCACTGAGTCGTTAAAACTCACTCTGGGTGGGAGCCGGTACCGGGCTGTGAACCCAGTAGCTACCAGTTTTATGTCCGATGGCTTAAAGGGACACACCCTAGTTACGGCTAGTTGTTAACCATTACGGCATTGTTTTTCGCTATTAAACCCATTTTTTCACAAATAAAATTGCACTTTATTTACTTTTTATTATTTAGAATACACATTTCCATTCACCTGAAGTGCTTTTTGGTAATCCTGGTAATCCTGATGTTTGTAAAACCACAAAATGCATTTTTTTGTATTTCTTAAAATGCTGCGCGCACTCGAGAAAAAACCGTTAAGCAAGCGAGGTCCAATCGATTTTTAGACAATAAAGTTCAGACAAGTAAGTGTCTCAATACAAAACATTACAAACCCTTAAAACCAATAATTTTGCTAAGTCTTACGATATCTGGAGAGGGGATACAACCAGGACAGAACAGTTGGAACATGTCCAGGAGAGGTGAAAGGAACGCACTCCAAGTCTGTGAAATTTGTCGTGACGTAGGCATTGTTGTGCTTCGAGCGACATCTACCAGTGACATCAGAATACTAACTTTCAAAATTATTTCAAGCAATTGGGACATGGGGATTCCCATGGTATTTATCGATATAAAACCTGCTTTTTCATTCCATTTGATAAAAACGTGATCTAAGTGTGTTACAGGGGCTTATTTACAAATAAGAGCCTAGTTTCTTAAATACCATCAAATAAGAGGGGGGCTTATTCAAAGACATGGGCTAATTTCTGGTCAAATACTGTAAGGTAGTCAGTGGTATAAATTAAAGGCTGCAATATGTGCTTATTATTAAATATATTGAGGTAGTCAGTGGTATAAGTTAAAGGGAGTTACTGTATATATCTACTGTTAAATATCTTGAGGTAGTCGGTGGTATAAATTAACATTTACTGTCTATACTTACTTTTGAATATACTAAGGTAGTTGGTGATATAAGTTAAAGGAGGTTATTTTATGTACTTACTGTTGAATATCTTGAGTTAGTCAGTAATATAAGTTAAAGGAGATTACTGTATATACTAACTGTTGAATATCTTAAGGTAGTCGGAGACATAAGTTAAAGTTTACTATATATACTTACTGTCGAATATCTTGTGGTAGTCAGTGGTATAAGTTAAAGTTTACTATATATACTGTTGAATCTCTTGAGGTAGTCAGTGGTATAAGTTAAAGGAGTTTGCTGTATGTACTTACTGTTGAATATACTGAGGTAGTCAGTCATATAAGTTAAAGGAGGTTACTGTATATACTTAACTATTGAATATATTATAGGAGTCAGTGGTATAAACTAACATTTGCGGTATGTGCTTACTGTTAAATATCTTGAAGTAGTCAATAGTATAAGTTAAAGGGAGTTACTGTTTATACTTACTGTTTAAATATCTTGAGGTAGTTGGTGATATAACTTACAGTAAGTTACTGCATGTACTTACTGTTGAATATCTTGAGGTAGTCTGTGATATAAGTTATATAAAGTTGCTGTATGTACTTACTGTTGAATATCTTGAAGTAGTCTGTGATATAAGTTATATAAATTTACTGTATGTACTTACTGTTGAATATCTTGAGGTAGTCTGTACAACACAAGCCTCCACAGTGCTCGGTAGTGAACGCGTACTGATCGATGTCAATGGAGGTGAGTTCGAGCTGCAGCTGATAGTTGCGTTTGCCAATGATGGTGAGGATGCAATCCCGGCGAGAGTCATAGTACTGGTTTGTCTGAGAGAAAATTGTCTCCTCGTTACGGTCTGTGATGCGCACCTCCTTCGGATACTGGGATGACCCACAGCCATGCGTTCCCTGCACAACCAGGTCACCTGTAAAGTAGGAGGGCATATCAAAAACCATTTATCTCAGCATAAGCGTATGAGAGAGGGGGAAGTTAGTTCTGGAGCAAATCATAGAGATATTCGGGCAAAATGTGTTAATCTGAGACCTTTTTACCATGTATTTTCATCATTCTACCCTCAAAATTAGTTGTAATCAATGTAAAAATGTGTAGTGATTTGTTTGTATCCCAATATAGCTGTTTGGCAGTAATGCTAATATGAATAAATGTTGTTATCCAGATTCTGTTGGGTTTTTTTAATTCGGGCAAAAACCAGCCTTGCCCTATAAAAATGGAAGCTGGCTGTACGCCTATGTATTTCATTGTCATGTCACGATTCACTGTGCAAGATTCAGAGATTGTTACACAATTTTAAACATTAAATAGTAGTTAATCATTTTTCAGTCAATAACCAACTGTTGCTAATCAAAACTTTGAAAACAAAATATTCCCAGCATAAATAGAAGAAGTTGTTGTAATGGCTTAAAGGAGGGGACAATTAAGGCATGCCTTGTATGCATATTCAACGATATATAATGCACATTATTGCTTAATATCAACAAGTATAATCGTATAGTTAATTAATAAAACGGGTAAATGTGACGGCTATTATATATAACGGGCGCAGCCATTTTGTACCATCCCAGTGAATATGCCCTCTGTCGAGCTGGTGGTTACGTAATACCAAACGTGTCACGTCAGGAATTAGTCTTCGAACTGAAGAAACAAAACATACCTGATTTTTTCGGATGCATCGCAATGTTCTGTAATAATAGCCATTCCATTAAGCCAACAACAATTATATATAATTTTTCAATACAAAATAAACCAACATTGTCAAAGTGTTGAAATAACACTATTATTTTTTTTTACATAAATTAACCCATGTACTGAAATAATAATCGGAGTGTTTTCTTGGTTAATTGGTCTTTTCTTTCCGTGGCCTGTACCTGTGGTTCCTAACTGGCAGGTGTATATTTAGACGGTCGCCCAGACACCGTGTCTAGACACACTAAAAAGACATGCCTCTTTACACGGTATTGTCTGACAGCAGGGCACAATTTTTCATGCGAACCGCCGTTCTGTTCGCGTGTCGGTTACGCAAAATTTAATTTACGCGAACCGCAAATCGGTTATGTCGTGACCTGTAGACGTTCAGTAATTAAAACTTGCAGACTTCATGATTACAGTAAGTTGATTCATGCAGACATACTACTAGTATTCCGACAAATGTTTTAGACTGATTTTTAGATACTTGATGTGCAGCAAACCAGTAACCAATGGTATATTGCAACGGTTGTAACTTGTGACCGAAGATTCAGTATAGAGTCGAGCCAAAAGTTTTAAAGAAATGTGCACGGATCGCTAAGGCGCCTAAATTAACTGCTGCTATTCTATCTCTAAAGGAATATATGTAGACATAATATTGGATTGCCTATAATTTTAGAAAGGTTGAAAACAGTTTTAACATAAACAAAAATGAAAAAATGTCACAAAAGCTGAACAATACTAACATCGCATAATGAGCTTTAAATAACAAACATTTGGAACGTCACTGTAGTATAGAAGTACCAGCGATAAAGTGAAAGTAGCATCACCACCGCAAAATATCGGTGTCAAATTGTGGTCTTTCTTGTTATGTTATTATAAGATTTATGTTTATTAATCTAATCATGCACCAATGAGTAGCCTGTTTTATAGTTCAGAGGAACTGGACATTTGTTGCTTGGGTTTTTTTCAGTCTGCTGTATACTAAATTTTACATATCAGTGACAAATGGTAGCCTTTATTTGTTATTTATAAAAGAAAATTATTAGTCTAATCATACACCAGGGAATGGGCATTTTTTCTCCAAATATATCTACATGTATTTTGTTTCAGTACTGGGCTGATATTTAGTCATTTTACAATAGCGTTAACTTCCGCCAGCTGCACAGAGGTAATAGAATATGGTGGCCCGATGCCCGAGGACAGTGGTGTTTAGATTCGGGCAACTAAAAATTACTTTTTGCGATCCCGATGGCAAATGGTGAATAATAATAATATAATTATAATAGTAATAATAAATCTACAACGCTACGATCGTACGAAAACAAAAGAAACATCTAGTCACTTCTTTCGATTTGCAAGCATTAAAGAAACTGTTTTATAAAACGTTTTCTTTTGTATTTTGTTTTAACTTTATGTTTGAGCTAAAAATTATGTTTTTAAATATAATTTCAACGTAACTTTGAGGTAACTGATCAGGTAATCCACAGGTTACGCAAATATAATTCACGTAACCGAACAATTGGTTACCTAGGTAAAAACCACGTGAACCGACTTCCGGTTACCTCAGATTTCGAAATATTGTCCCCTGTGACAGCCACGCAGACGCCCCTCAAATCGGAATGGTCATTATCACTTTATTACTGTAAGTAATTCTGTAAAACCCTTGATTAAGTAGACTTTCCCATCTAAAATCACAAAACTGACCAATTACGTCGTCCCAAAGAAAAGAAAAGTATCACTTGGGTATCGGGAGTGGTCGTTTTTGCTCGAACGTACCCTACCAATAGGCCTAAGACCACTAGAGTGCATTGATTAATTAATCATCAGCTGCACAAAGCTCAAACTTAAGTTTTTACCCATGGCAATTTTTAACATAATTCCCATGGGTGAAACAGTCCACCGATGGCAATTGTGAGTCTGACTGTGGCAATTTTTTTTTAAAGTGACATTTGCAGCATTCGAAAGGCTATCTTGTTGTATGTAGACATCTTTTAAATGTGCAAATTTTAAATATTGGCAGATAATGTACACCAATTGCCGTCGAGCCCTGGCTACATGATGTCAAACATTAAATTAGTAATTCTGACAGACTTCATAGAAAACTTGCTACATTTATTATTAGCAGCAATGTATATTTGGCAAGAGTTCCAAAGGTTCCAGCATTCAGTTCATTCAGGCTTAAGCTTAGGGTTAGGGTTAGTGATAGTATTAGCATGCATGCTGGAACGTTTGGAACTCTTTCTGTGTATTTTATATATATCATATGCACTTTCAGACAGACAAAACAGCACACAGTGACAGTATGCATGACCTTTTGTATATCAGTTGTACAGCACTTGTTGACAGTTAAGACAGAGGAAAACAGTCAGAGAATAGATCCAGCGAGGGTATTCGATCCTGAGACCCAGTATATTGTTTTTAACTACCAGTATCTACTATTTAACAGAAGTTGTGCTTTGTTTCCTGTAATTTTGCATGATATATGATAAAATTTCAATATGTGTTATTTTATTTAACAATATTTCTAACCAGGCTCATTACGTCAGCTGTCAGTAACTCTACTTATCTGAAACAGCAGTCACATAAATGAGTGTTACCTTGCACTGTAGTCAACAGTGTATATAATGTAAACAGCACAATCCTCACTGGCGCCTCCATCTTGAAACACCTGGATGACGTCACAGGTAGACAGGTAAAGACACACCTGTGCTGTAAAGTATGTCAACCGTAGTTTCGACTTTTGCCAGTCTCGTTTGTATTCAAACTGCGTTTATCTACGTTGTACAAGTAAAAGTTAAAAAAAATAGCCGATCAATATAATGATTAAATATGAGTATAAATATTTATAAAAACAGAATGAAACTTTTTAAAAACTTCCTTGTGACACGCATGCATGAGCACATGTATATGCGTTGGACGCGAGTAAGGGGAGATGATAGTGGTACTGCCCTCATCCAATTCTAAAGATATAATGCATCCCCCGGCCAGTTTGCAGGATATTGTGCAGACGGGAAGTGTGTGTGTTGGGAGGGTTTAAACTGTGGCGAGTGAATTTTTTTTAGGTCGTATCATGCCGATCCGGAAAATACATTAAAAAAGAAAAGTTGCTGGGGGGGGGGGGGGGGGGGGGTGTGTGTCTTTGTTATTGTTTGACCGACTATACGTATAACAATGAATTATTTATTATTTATAGCATATAGTTTTAGGGGCAGGTCAAAATTGGTCGAAAGTATTTCTTAATTTTTGTTGTGAAATGTATACAGATTATATCTGAATTACAACCAATATAATTTCATTCACTGCAAGGGCATAGGTCGGACCCCCCCCCCCCCCCCGAAGCAAATGGTCCCTTTTCCTATGTTCCTTATCACGTGCAACGTAACGTTTTTAAACAAATTCACTTTTAATATATAAATGTTCACCAATTTAAATACAAATAGTTTAGAAAATACCAAAACCAAGACGACAATTAATTACAAATACAATGGGGGGGGGGGGAATAAAATACCCCCCCCCCAAAAAAAAAAAAAAACCCAAACAAACACCAACAACATAGGAAAAGGGTCTAATTAAGTTATTTCCGTGGGTCAAGCCTCATTTCCTTTACCTATATACCAAGTGCCACATTGAGTGTCAAACTAAATCATTAATGGAATTCTGTCCACCAGCTACTGAGTTGATCTGGTCAGCAAGCTAATTATGAATGGATTTAGTCCAAGTATTCAGTCCCACTGGTCGGCCAACCAATTACTGGAAACTGTGTCAAGTACTTGGCGATCTTTAAGGCAAGGAAGGCTAGATTTCATTTCAACTTATTTTCGTGCTTATATCCAATTAAGGTTCAAACACGCTGTCCTGGGCACACACCTCAGCTATCTGGGCTGTCTGTCCACTACAGTGGGTTAGTTGTTATCTGGTTAATAGTGAGAGAGAAGAGGCCTTACATCTACCCACTAAGCCGTTCAGAATTCACTCTGAACTGGAGCCGGTGCCGGGCTGCGAATGCTGTACCTACCAGCCTGTAGTCCGATGGCTTAACCACTGCGCCACCAAGGACGGTTGGCGATCTTTAAGGCAAGGACTGCTAGAAAAGGACTGTATGGTAAAAAGGTTTCGGATTAGCACATTTTGACCGAATATATATATATATACACACACACACACACACACACACACACACACACACACACACAGACACACAATCTGATTAAAATTAGCTCTACTGATCTCATCAGTAGATCTAACAGCATTGCGTGGACTCCCATGTCCAGGTGACATTTCATCTATATATAACAATTTAAATATCGACCAATTACACTTCGCCTTTTATAACGTTATTCGGGAGCGTACAAATTCTAAAAATATCTGTCGAGACTATTTATGCAATAGGCGAACTTGTTGGTCTATTTCAACATTGAAGAAACAGGGGAAAAAGTGCAGTTATAAACTCTGGATTGTATACTAGTATAAACAGATTTTATGGCTATACCATCACGGTTTTTTTCGTCTTGAAACGAAATTTATATAAAATTTTATATTGAAATTAGTTTCCTGCATACTTCATAATTTCCCAAATCATTTCGTATACCCTCGGCATAAACCCGAATGTTTTCAAATTCTTTTCAAATCACTGGCATGATTTTGCAAGTAAGGTTTTGATTGGTCGAATGAAAGGTCAACTGGACATGAGCTTCAGCGGGCTGCTGTTAGATCCCACATGTAAATGATACAGATATATATATATATATATATATATATATATATATATATATATATATATATATATATATATATGTTATTACCAGAGTGTTTTTCGGTATCGTCAATATCATATATTAGGAATACATTTTTTATTATGCGAGCCTCTGGCGAGCATAATACAGTATTTTTATTCCTAATATATGATATTGACGATACCGAAATACACGAGGGTAATAATCTCTTTATCATATAAGCTCAAGCTTAATACAACGTGTTTTTGTGAAATGTACACGCAACTTTAATTCCAGTCCGTCATTACTAGATATTCAAATGACGTAAGAATATGTGGATGTCCTTACATCAAAATAAAGTTTAACGTGTTTTGTTTTCTGAACGCTGGACAGCTTTCAGTGTCAAATTACCATTGAAATGTTTTTATTTGATGACTATGAATGCATACGTCAATCATGGAGTGTCACCCATGTACGTTTGATTAAATGTCAATAAACCTAGTGCCGAGACCTCGACTAATTTACATCTAATTTGCAAAGTTATCAAATTCTTAAAGTATGTGATCTGAAAAATATCACATACTTTGATTGCACTGAAAATGTAAGATATTATATGATAAATAGTTAATACCACGTGAGGCAGTCAAGTTAGAATATATACAAAAACATAAACTGTACCCCCCCCCCCACCCCCACCCCCAAACAAACTAAACAAGAATAAATAGCTTTGGGTCAAAGACTAAAACTATTCTAACTTAATCTTCAAGGGCGGATCACTCATGGCTATCAGAGATATTTGCGCACCTCAGTATTAAAATTATTATATTAAAATGATTTTAAACATGCACTCCACTTAAAACATTACTGAATTCTCTTATATTATGACTATTTAGCATTAACATTCAAACGCATATAGGATTATGCCCCTCCCTGCAATCTTCTGTTCCATCTGAAGTATTTGGCGTCATATTCAAAGAACATCTACATTTTTTATTCAACGCAGATAATACCTCACATATATTACATAATACTATTTCTTATGTAGAATTTACATGGTGAAATGGTATGTTACTCGTCTGAATTCTCTTTGAATCAACCAGTAGGCCTACTACGCAGTCTTCAGAAAATCTCAGAAAGTTGCCAAGAGCTAAGACACCACCGCCTGTGCCCCCACTGAGCGCTGCAATGGATCCCGCCTGTTCCTATCTCGAAACAGTTACAGCAGCAGGAACCGCTGGCCTCGTTTTGGATTCACCTTTTCACCCGCTATGGCATTGGTAAACTCATGAAAGTTAGCAAATAGAGGCGGCACACCGAAAACTGGAACGTAAGCAAATTATTTATATTTTACTGCAGCAAGTTTTTATTTATAAGTCGTTTTAGTTCATATTTTTCTTAACATCAATATTTCTTTTCATTTTAGTTAAGTTTAAACATAATTTTACAATCTTATAAACTACGACTGAAGTAGAAAAATCTTCATAAGAGATTAAGACAGGCTGATGGAATCTGTGCTAGACTTGCTTCAAGGCAATTTTAATATTTTACTGACGTTAAAATATAAAATGGTTTAATCAAAATTGAATATCGATTTTATTTAATGAATACATTTAAACGTGGAAATCTATGTAATATACTTTAATTTTTTAAAATGTTTATTATTATTATTATTATTATTATTATTATATATAAAACTCTGTACTATATTAAATGCTTTTAATTTTCAGTACCTGTACATGTAACGTGGCCTTTTGCCATCTTGTTTTAAAAAGTTTTATTAAGGTGGTCTAGTTAGACTGGTGCTGCATTACAGTTGTCTGCTGGAACAAGCTACCCGCATTCACTGTATTTTCCATCAGTCATTGGCATCACCTCATCAACTTTTGATTAAATCATCCATCAGAAGTATTATTTATGAACTTAAGAAAGATTAGAATTGTTAGAATCATGCATCTATTGTCATGTTGGGGCAGGTTTTAGCTCAGTTCAATGCTCATTTAAAGGTAGAGTAAACTCAAACAAGAGATTTGTGTGTTGAAAACATGCATACCTGGACCACCAACACATACTGACACTTTAACAAATGAAAAACACGTAATTTTAGAGTTAATAAGAAAACATGATTATTCCTGCTAACTGGGGGCAGCCATTTTGTTTCGTTTTTTGTGACGTCCGGTGGTATAGCTTGGGGTGAAGTGACGTCAGCTCCGTCCATCTGCTCTATGCACAGTGTAAATAAACGCACTAATTTACGACAAGTCGCTTCACTTTCATCATCCTGACTTGTAAAACAACATAAATGACTTGATAATATAATAAACTATTTAACTAAATATATTTCAGTTTGCATCAATAGAACAAAATGGAGTTATAGCATTTTTCTTTTTTTTAAAAATCCAAAGAAACAAAAGCATATTATTAAGCCTATTGGTATGCTACGTTCAAGCAAAAATGACCACTCACCAAAGTGATAATTTTTTTTTCTTTGGGACTACGTAATTGGTCAGTTTTGTGAGTTTAGATGGGAAAGTCTACTTAAACAAAGGTTTTACAGAATTACTTACAATAATAAAGCAAGACGGCTGATCGATTACGATTAAAGGGGTGTCCGTGCTATTAACACACAATACCCTGTGATCTTAATAAAAGAGGCACATCTTTTTAGTGTCTAGACACACTGTCTGGGGACTGTCTAAATATACACCTGCCAATCAGTTACCACAGGTACAGGCCATGGAAAGAAATGACCAATTAACTAAGAAAACACTCCGATTATTATTTCAGTATGTGGGTTAATTTATGTACAAACCATAATACAGTTAATTCAACACTTTGACAATGGTGGTTTATTTTGTATTTAAATATAATATATAATTGTTGCTGGCTTACTGGGATGACTATTATTACTTAATATTGCGATGCATCCACAAAAATCAGGTATGTTTTGTTTCTTCAGTTCGAAGACTAATTCCTGACGTGACATGTTAGGTATTACATAACCACCAGCTCGCCAGAGGGCATATTCACTGGGATGGTACAAAATGGCTGCACCCGTTATATATAATAGCCGTAACATTTAACCGTTTTATTAATTAACTATACGATTATACTTGTTGATATTAAGCAATAATGTGCATTATATATCGTTGAATACACATACCAGGTCAAATGCCTTGATTGTCCCCTCCTTTAAGGTGGATCAAGGGATCGAACCACCTTGGTGGATCCATTCAATTGATTGGGTTTTTCTCATTCCAACCAGTGCACCACAACTGGCCATGGTATGTGCTTTCCTGTATGTGGGCCCCTGCGCATGCTATAACCTCACCGTGGTGCAGGGGTGTACCATTCTCTTTGAGAATGGCCAATACAGCACAAATATAATTGAAATTTTGAGTAAAAGTCAGTATCTATCTGTGATATTTGTGTTTTTGCATAGTTCTTTACACTGTTTTTATTTAAATTTTGAATTTTTATATTGATGTTGATCATCACTTTATTTGTTTGCATTACCATAGTTTGACACCCAATAGCTGGGGTGTTGTTAAACATTCATTCATTCATTCCTGTATGTGGGAAAGTGCATATAAAAGATCCCTTGCTGCTAATGGAAAAATGTAGCACTTGTGTTTTCTCTGATGACTACATACAGGATTGAAAATTAACATGAAAATCAAGGTCGCCAGCAGGGCCAGTTGAAGAAAAATCTTACTGGCCCTTCTCAAATTTAACTAGCCCTCCAATTATTACATTGAAAATTAACTGCACAGGTAAAATTAAAATTATAGTGTTGAACAATAACCGTTTGCATTAAAGAAAATCGATGAATTGACATTTAACTTCATAATGAATAAAATAAAAATTTATATAAAAACATGTTTTTAAGTTAAACCCATATCAACTCTAATTTAGAAAAAAAAAAAAAGAAAAAAAAAAAGTCCAGTATAAATAAACATGTTTCTTTACAAAGTACCATTAAATTAAACATATTAAATCTCATCCTCAAAACAGGGTAAAAGATAATGCAGTAGAAATAGACTAAATGTAGAACTGCATGTGCTTTAGTAAACTAGTCTGGGAGTGGCAGTCCTCTTTGTGGCAATGCAAGAGGGATGGAATAAACTTTGTGGTGATACAAGAGGGGTGAAATTCCCAGCAAATGATTTCCTCAGGAGTGGCTGTTCTCCTAGATAGAGATCCATGGAATCATCCACTGTTTTGCCAAATGTCCATTGGACTCTGCTTTGTGCAGGGATACGGTTGTGTCATTCAGATCACCTTGGATGTTCCATCAATTGCCTTAAAACTTGTATCACCAAAAAAAAGAAGTCAACCTATGTAGTTTGATGGTAATTTGTAAAGAATTTTTGTTTTAATTTACACTGCACTTTTAACTCCAATAAAATGTTATTTGAGATGATATGGGTTTAAAACTTTATCTTTATTCATTATGTTGGTGCTTTCAAAATATAGAACATGTTCTAGGTCTTCTGCTGCCAGATCTGTAGTTCGTGCCAACATAGATGCGGTGTCTTTTATCGCATTCGATTCAGTATCAATGTGTTTCTTTTTTCAACTAGTACCATATTCGCCAGACACTAAAATCGATGTTCTCCCAACGGACTACCTTTGTAAGATTCTTAGTCGCCCTTAGCCAATAAAGGTCGCCACGGGTGACCGGGCGACTGCTAATTTTCAACCCTGTACATATCAGAATTACCAAATGTTTGACATCCAACAACCAATGATTAATTAATGTGCTCTAGTGGTGTCATTAAACAAAACAAACTTTATTGTCATGTTAACCATGATTGACACATCTTACCTTTAATACCTATCCAGTATTTGTTTTCTTTATGTATACATACATATCAATGAAGTAAATGTTTTATTTAATGATGGGTCCCAGTAGATGCACATGGTAAAATTACGAAACACCAGTTGTGAGCAAACAACTGGTCCTTTGTTAAGTATTTAGGAAGTGTTTTATCTATCATAGTGATTAGGTGCGCTTGATATACTGGTCAGGGAACATATTTCACTAGCCCACCGGACCAGAACCAACTAAAATTTACTAGCCTGCAATAATTTCTACTAGTCCGCCAGTCTATAGGATGATATATTATTAATAATATTATAATAAACAGTGTCTTCACTTTAAATGATATATATATATATATATATATATATATATATATATATATATATATATTGACAAAACATTATTAAGAACACCTCACGTGGCAAACAAAATAAAAAAGACGGATTGCCCGTCGGACTGGTAGTTACATTTTTTAACTCGTCCGTCAGAATGTTTACTCGCATTTGGCAAGTGGGTGAGTACTTTCTTCACCCCTGCTGGTACACAAGATATTTGCAAGACGTAATTGACTGCCATGCTTGTACTTGTGGTACCAGTAATTGTCTTTCTAAAGCATTTCAAATCAAGGCGCTTACTTTACGGACCAAGGCGTGTCGGGCCGCTACGCCAAATGGCCCTGAGGAAATCCCTCATATGGTGGTGGACTACACAGATATTGAGAGAGGAAACCCGTTGTTGCCACTTCATGGGATACTCGTTTTGATTAGCAGCAAGGGATCTTTTATATGCACCATCCCACAGACAGAATAGTACATACCAAGGCCTTTTTTACACCAGTTGTGGAGCACTGACTGGAACGAGAAATAGCCCAATGAGGCTACTGATGGGGATCGATTCTAAACCGACCATGCATCAAGCGACATATCAATGAAAGCAAACATCAACCTGTAGCATATTTACAGCAAGTCCCTCACCTACAATGTACATGTAGGAAACAAAGTAAAGTTTGTTTTTTATTTAACGACGCCACTAGAGCACATTGATTTTTTATCTTATCATTGGCTATTGGACGTCAAACATATGGTCATTCTGACACTGTTGCCACATAGGCTACTCTTTTATGATGGGCAGCAAGGGATCTTTTATTTGCGCTTTCCACAGGCAGGATAGCACAAACCATGGCCTTTGTTGAACCAGTTATGAATCACTGGTCGGTGCAAGTGGTTTACACTTACCCACTGAGTCTTGCGGAACACTCACTCAGGGTTTGGAGTCGGTATCTGGATTTAAAATCCCATGCCTCAACTGGGATCCGAACCCAGTACCTACCAGCCTGTAGACCGATGGCCTAACCACGATGCCACCAGGGCCGGTCATGTAGGAAACAATCCATGGTTAACATTTTCTGTGACAATCGAATATGAAATTTTATAACTGATCATCATATGGGTAGAAAGTTAAAATTTGGTAAGTTTGACATACAGTCTTAGAGATGAAACCTGCTATGTTTTCTTTTATTAGTATTAAGGGATCTTGTATATGCACCATCCCACAGACATGATAGCACATAACACAGTCTTTGCTATACCAGTTGTGGTGCACTGGCTGAAACGAGTAATGACCCAATGGGCCCACCGACGGATCACATAGGTAGAGCCTAATTAATCAAGTTTAAATTATAATCGATCATTGGAACAACACTGTATATTTTCCAGGACCCAGCTACTTGATGACATTCCAAAATGGATATATCACATCATGATCTTGATGGTGATGTGGCTTACACTAGGTGTCATCAATTCTGCAATCCTCACAGTCTCGGATGACCGGTCGTCATAGCAACGCATCGACATGGTGACCACCGTTGTTATACTAAAGCCTGGTCACTTCTTCAAGTACTGCTGTCTGCTGCTGGCTCTGCTCGTCACCCTGGAGTTTGTCTTCAACTTCGCCGCTCACTACAACGTCTCTGCAGGGCTGTCACTGTTTATCAATGCCGTCGTGCCCATTTCCTGGAAGAAGATGAGGTCTGGTCGCCATGGCGTTGTACACGACGACTTCACTCAGTGTGTCAGTCACAAACCACTGTGTCCAGAAGTTCCTCCTCACTTAGGTGTGTACAAACTGGTTGGCTGTTTTCAACATTAAAATGAAAGATCCATATAATATAGGGTTTGTCGTCAGGAGCACTTAGGTCTGTGCAAAATGTTTTCAATGTTAAAATGAAAGATCTATACAGCATTTTAAATTTACATCATTTATGTGTGTGTACAAAAGAATGTATTGTTTTTATCATTAAAATAAAAGATCTATACAGTGTTTACTTCACTTAGGTATGTGCAAAATGGTGGATTGTTTTCAATGTAAAATAAAAGATCTATTATACAATGTCTACCTGAGCACTTAGGTATGTGCAAAATGGTGGATTGTTTTCAATGTAAAATAAAAGATCTATTATACAATGTCTACCTGAGCACTTAGGTATGTGCAAAATGATGGATTGTGTTTAACTTTAAAATATAAGATCTATACAGTGTTTACTTCACTTAGGTATGTGCAAAATGATGGACTGTGTTTAACTTTAAAATAATATATCTATGCACTGAAGTATGTGCAAAATGATGGACTGTGTTTAACTTTAAAATAATATATTACTTCACTTAGGTATGTGCAAAATGATGGACTGTGTTTAACTTTAAAATAATATATCTATGCACTGAAGTATGTGCAAAATGATGGACTGTGTTTAACTTTAAAATAATATATCTATGCACTTAGGTATGTGCAAAATGATGGACTGTGTTTAACTTTAAAATAATATATCTATGCACTTAGGTATGTGCAAAATAAAATATCTATACAGCGTTTAAGGTACCTCAGTTAGGTATGTTCAAGATGTAGGGAAGACATTATAATAGTGTCTGAAATTTAATCTTCAGTACCAAGTGTTCTCTTATTTCTTTCTCATATTATGTATGTCTAAACTGTAAAGCAAGTAACAGCAAGTAACAGCCACATCTTTGAACCACTTGACTAACCAGACCTGTCAACCCTCCCGGATTCCGCTTGAGTCTCCCGGTATTTGATAAAACTTCCCGCTATACCCTGCGCAGGAGAAAACAATCTTGTGTTAAATAACATTTTTGTAAGCATCTACTTTTGCTAAAATAACATATTAAAGAAAGCAACTCCACCTTTTTTTTATTCGGACTAACCTATAATTTCTATGTATTAAGAATCTTAAAAAAAAGAAAAAGTTCTAGTTTTAAAAATCGTTCTTCAGCATCATCTGATTACCAGCTTGTTTTACAGATGGCTCTATAAAAGTGAAGAAGAAGGCACTGAGTTTTCGTCTGCTGGACAACATGAACTCTGACCTCCGACCTGGAGGTCGCTGGTGTCCGCCCGGCTGTGTGTCGCGACACCACGTCGCCGTCATCATTCCGTATCGAGATCGACCGTCACACCTGAAGGTTTTTCTTCGGAATATTCACCCCTTTCTACAGAAACAGCAGCTCGATTATACAGTCTACGTTATTGAACTGGTGAGCTTTTCAATAGATTGTTGTTGCTCTAAAGTTTGTTTTGTTTAATGTCATCTTTAGAGCACATTGATTTATTAATCAAAGGCTATTGGATGTTAAACATTTGGTAATTTTTGACACATATAGCCTTAGAGAAAATCCACAAAATTTTTTCATTAGTAGCAAGGGATCTTTTACATGTATATACACTTTTCCCCAGACAGGACAGCACATACCATGGTGTTTGATATACCAGTTGTGAGGCACTGGTTAAGACCAGATGAAACCCAGTCAGAGAATGAATCTACCGAATGGTTAGATCCTATGATGTGAGCACACCAGGCGAGCACTCTACCCACTGAGCTAGATCCCACCCCTCATGTTTATCTTGTGCACATTTTATTCCAAATATGAACAAGTTAAATTTTCAAGTTGGGTAAAATTGTTACAAAGTATTTTAAATTTGTTTGATGAAGATTTATTTATGTGTTGAATAATACAAGCCTGTAAAAATAATAGTTTGTATGTTTGTGAGATAGACAGATATAATCAGTATATATTAGTTTCTTTATATATGACACAGGTGCCAAACATTCCGTTCAACCGAGCACTGCTGTTCAACATTGGATTTGTGGAGTCTGTCAAACAACACAACTATTCCTGCTTCATTTTCCACGATGTCGACCTCATTCCCGAGAATGACAGGAATCTCTACATCTGTAGTGGAGAGCCTCGACATCTGTCTGTCGCCATTGACAAACACAAATACAGGTAAAGCAGTTATTAACATGAGGACCACAGGAATCTTGGCTTTTGACCATAGTCTTGAGAACCTGAGTGTGTATTTTTTAAAGACCATCCAAAGATAAAAATGTTTACTGGCGAGTGTGCCCCCCAAAATATGTTGTGACCCCAAAGTTTCAAAATCATTCCTGCAGGCTGACTGTGAATAATAATGGGATTATGGTTCCCCTCAGTAACAAGCTTTTTAAGCGCACTTTAAGTTATTTAAAAATTTTAATAGGATGCAAAATGTTTTATAAGCATGTGCCATTATTATTTGACACTTTTGCTTTTTAAACATTCCATCTGTTTCAATTTAAAAATCATGAAAACATTTAATATTGATGAGACTCTAAAACATTGCATCCTTGTTTTCAGATTGCTGTATTCCACTATATTTGGTGGTGCCATTGCCTTGTCGAGAGAACATTTCATCAAAGTTAACGGTTTCTCCAACAAGTATTTCGGCTGGGGAGGGGAGGATGACGACATGTTTAAGAGGTGAACACTTGGTTTTATCATGTTCATTTATATTCTGTTGATGTTATAGATCCCAGTCTGTTGTTTGCATAATGTCTGGGAACCCAAGTACAGGTTACCAAAGTATTACAATTTTACAGTTCTTATTATTGTTTCTATTAAATCTGTTCATAAACAGCTGAATTAAATTGAACAGAATATTTAAACGACACCCCAGCATTAAAAATACAGTGACTATTAGGTATTAAGCAAAGCTAACTGACAATCAACACAAAAATACTAAAACCACCTATGAAACACAGTGCGAAGTTGCGAACTGCCACGAAAGAGTCGACCACAATATAACACAATGATACACATCAACAGAAAACATCAAAATAAAACACAAAAACAGAAGTAAAGTTTGTTTTGTTTAACGACACCACTAGAGATTATTGATTTATTAACCATCAGCTATTGGATGTCAAACATTTGGAAATGCTGACATATAGTCTTAGAGAAAACCAGCTACATACTTTCCATAGCAACAACAGGTCTTTTATACATGCACTTTCTCATAAACAGGACATATCATGGCCTTTAGGTGCACCAGTTGGATTTGATCCTTTGACCCAAGAACCTCCGGTGAGTGCTCTACCAATTGAGCTAAATACACTGAACAATTAATAAAATGACATTTCATTTCATTTCAACTCATTTTCATGCTTATATCCAGTTAGGGTTCAAGCACGCTGTCCTGGGCATACACCTCAGTTATCTGGGCTGTCTGTCCAGGACAGTGGGTTAGTTATTAGTTGGTTAGTGGTTAGTGAAAGAGATGAGTGTGTAGTGGCCTTACACCTACCCATTGAGCCCTTAAGAACTTGCTCTGGGTTGGAGCCGGTACCCGGCTGCGAACCCTGTACCTACCAGCCTGTAGTCCAGTGGCTTAACTACTGCACCACCGAGGCCGGTAAAAAATGACAAACATATTTGAAAACATCACGGATGCTTACAGATCTCATTTGAACATTTTTAAGAAGCACAGATGATTGTCTTGTATTTGTAAATTTCAAGGAAAGCCATTTGACAGTGGTAAAGCGCTTGCATGGTACGCAGTCAGTCTAGGATCGATCCCCATCAGGCTGTTTCTCGCTCCAGCCAGTATCCTTCGACTGGTATATCAAAGGTATGTGCTATCTTGGTTGTGGGATGGTGCATATTAAAGATCCCTTTCTACTAATTGAAATATTTAGCGGGTTTCCTATCTAAGACTATATGTCAGAATCACCAAATGTTTTATATTCAATAGCCGATGATCAATAAATCAGTGTGCTCTAGTGGTGTAGTTAAACAAAACAAACTTTAACATTGAATGTTGCCCCCACCCCTGGTACACCACTGCGAGAAACAGCAAACAGCTGGTGTCTGTTTTGTCTGTTATTCACTTGTAGCATTACCTAGCATTCTCACTATACAAGCAAGGCTGAAAACAAATTATGTTAATGTTGAAAGTAATATTTTTTTAACAGATTACAGCGTCAGAACATGTCCATTATTCGATATTCGTCTGATGTCGCAAGATACAAGATGCTTGCTCACCCTAAAGATGTTCCAAACCCCAACAGGTAGGGGAGGTAACCATGTTTATAGTGTTTGAAATCCTGGAGAGCTTCTTTCATTAATTACATACAGCCCAACTGTTCTTAATAATCTCAATTTATTTATGAATAATCTTTATGCATTACCTTTAACTGTACTTGTTTCACAAATTACATACTGAATGCTTTCTCTACTAATGTACATACAGTATATAAACTCTCGCTATTAAGAATATAGTGGTTATCCATGTATATGTTTCTTTGTGAATTAACAACTGTGTTAAATCCCACATTTGTGCTTCCATCAATTAATTCATCTATTCATCGAAAACCCACTCATCCAGTTGCCCATGGTTTATGTGTTTGGTGTTAAGCAGGTGATGGGAATCAAATTATTGTATGAGGGTCCCACCGGCCTCAGTGGCGTAGTGATTAAGCCATCCGACTACAGGCTGGTAGGTACAGGGTTTGTAGCCCAGTACTGGCTTCAACTCAGAGCGAGTTCTTAAGGGTTCAATGGGTAGGTGTAAGGCCACTACACTCTCTTCTCTCTCGGTAACCACTAACCAACTAACAACTAACTCACTGTCCTGGACAGACAGCCCAGATAGCTGAGATGTGTGCCCAGGACAGTGTGCTTGAATCTTAATTGGATATAAGCATGAAAGTAAGTTGAAATGAAATGAGGGTCCCCATCCATTCATTATCTATCCCATTAACTGTTCATCCACCCATTCATCAATACTGTCTTCTATCCATCCATAAACCCACCCACCCATCTTTCTATCCATCCATCCACCCTGCCATCTATCCATCCATTGATCTATCTATAAACACACATCCGATTCATCCATTCATCCATCTTTCTATTCATCTATAAACTCCAAAACCCACCCTTCCCTCTATACTCATTCCATCCGTCCATCCATCCATTCCACCCACCCATTTATTCATACATCCAACCATCTTCTCGCCCATCCATCCATCCATCCATCCATCTATACATCCATCCAATCCATGTATTGATCCATCCACTAATCCTAAATCCAGTTACACAGTTACCCGTGTTTTTCTGTATCTACTGTTAAGCCAGTGAGACTATCTTGCAGCCTGTAAAGGGATCAAAGTATATTCATAGAAATCCATCCATCCATCCATGTATCTGTCCACCCATCCATCCATCCAATCCACCCACCCACTCATCCATCCATCCATCCACCAACCAACTCCTCTATCCATCTGTCCATCTATTCATCCGTCCATCCATTTATTCATAGCCCACTCACCCAGTTACTGGTTATGCTCTGTGTTTACTGTTAAAGAGATGTTAATTTGTCTCTCAGATTAAAGCTGCTGTATGAAGGGCTGAAACGATTCCACCGAGATGGCATCAACAGTCTGCGGTACACTGTCGTAAAGACGGAATTCAGAAGACTCTTCACGTGGATCCTCGTTAGCGTCAACCCAGACGATGTCATGAAGGTATGGACTACCCTAACAATATTATCAACATAATGTAGTCAGCCTTAATGATGTTACATGTACTTGTATTATGGCCATAGTCAACCCAAATAATGTTATATGTATAAACGTAATATAGACAGCTTTAATTATGATCCATGTACTTATATAGAGGGAATATAGTCAGCATTAAATTAATACATCTGTTTAATAAAACCTATAAAAGTTTGAAATAATATAAAACATTATATTGTTAAATGTATTTGAATTTTTTCCCCACACAATTATTTCAAATTTTGTTTAACAGTTGAATTAAAAAATAATAAGAACAAAATTACTGTAGACAAAATCCATTTTGAACTATAATTAACATTAGGATGACTAAAATACATTGAACATACAGATTTTCATATTCTGTGCAAAGAAATATCAATATATTGTCATTACATAATTTTTGAAAACATATTACAATGGCTACATAGTACTTTTGAAAACCAATTTAATGGAGGTGAAATGAGGAGATCCACTTTTGGACCACCCCAAATTGCCTTATTTCTAGGCTTATAATAATGCTGGTAATATTAAAGTTAATGTGTTGCTATCTATTGGTTTTCAGGAAGAGAACACTACAGAGGCCACACATAATACCTGACAACATGTAACCACCCACTCGATCCGTGATTTTACAAGCGGAATTGCTGTGAACAACAGCTGTTGAGTTAGAATATTTCAGCTCAGAGCTTGATATTGTAACAAGCACTGACAACACCAGGACTTACCTTTCCCATAGGCATAGGCTGGGGAGGGTGTGTGTGTTCAAATGACTTCCCAGATAAGGTGAAAACTGGTTTTTTAAAACTGCTATATTAGGCTATCATTTAAGTGTTCAGGGACAATGAAAACAAAATGGTCGACTAGGTTCATACTGGAACCCACCTAGGGTCAGACCATGCTACACCTTTGCTTCCTGCATACCTACAACCAGGGGTCTAATTCACTAACTTCTTGCAACTTTGCAATCTCATAGTGCAATGCTAAACGACTTGCAAGAACATTACAATGTTGTTCAAGGGAGCGTAAGGGAGCTTAAGAAAGCTATGTGAATTAAGCCTGAGGGATGTACCTTGTCTAATGTAAGTGAGGTGGGAGGAAAAAATGAATCAAGGCACAGCAAAGGAAGCCCATTTTCATGTAGAGAACACTGACACTTAAAAAAAGGAACTTTTAAATATTTTTAGTATTTTCTTTGGGCGCAACTGCTCCCCTTGTACCTCTGTAATGTGTGACTGCTGACATCGTCTGGACATACCTTGCTGGTAACTGTGGTCATTTCCTGAATGATCTGGTGGTTAAGAAAAAAGTTAATAATGGATTTGTGTTGTTTGAAACGTACCTTGATAAGCCATGAAAAAAAAGAATTGCTCAATGTTTTATGTTTTATCCAATATTTAAAAGATTATTCCAAGTTGTTTGCAGATTTTAAAAATATCTTATCAGATAGTATTATTTAAACTAAATACATGTAGATACACAAGACGCTTAATAATCATATGATATGACTTGTCCCCACTTCAGTATTATTTAAACTAAATACATGTAGATACACAAGACGCTTAATAATCATATGATATGACTTGTCCCCACTTCAGTATTATTTAAACTAAATACATGTAGATACACAAGACACTTAATAATCATATGATATGACTTGTCCCCACTTGACGGGATTTGACCCACTGTCATCAGCTTGATTATCCAGCAGGTTATCCACTAGACCACGGAGCTCACTAATTTAATATTTCTGTTAGTCTTTAGTAACCACACCAATAAAAATAAAATGGTTAATAGAGTGCCAAACAATCATTTCATGTATTTAAAAAAATGCTACTAACAAAAAATAGATTGAAGTTCTTTTGTTGTCAAGAAAAAAGAATTATAAAATTTTAACCCTTTTTTGTGTCTGTCTTTTGGTAAACCTAGCGTAGATATTCCATTTGGCAGACACGTAAATTGCGTGTGTAACACCTGTTTGCTTGAATGGATGGATGGATCGATGGATAAATGGACTGATGGATGGATGAATAGATAGATACATGGATGGATGGATGGATGGACGGAATATATATATATATATATATATATATATATATATAATGTGGTAGATGGTTTATTATGGGGGAGTGTTACGTATGTACATAGTTTTATGTTTAATGTTTTAGTAATATGTTGACCGCAATTGAAGTATAATGTAAATTTAGAAAATACGATTTGTTGATTGCACTATCGGGTAAAAACTCGATATACAGCGTACAGCATAGATAACACTAACTGCACGAACACGTAGCACTGCAGCTTATTGCACGCGCGCGCACGATTTGTCCGTCGTGTAGCTACATAAATAGACAGTGTGTTGGGGAAACGTTGTCACTTATCACTGGGTGTTGGGAGGATCGGGTTGTTGTCAGGTTAGTAAGTTTTTATTTAATAGTAATTTAATATTTTATGGTAAGGAGTTCTTGTATAATATATTTAGATTTAGTATTGGTATGAACGTATTAACGTTTACTGTAGATTATCTTTAACGATCAACTAAAACAGGGTTATAATTACTATTTATGGTATGCGCTATTTTCATTGTTTACCTGTATGTATTTTAATAACATTTTTGGGGCTTTATATTGTTAGGAAATGTGTTTTCATTTAGACGACATTAAATTACGATGGTTTGAATTACCATGGTTTTGTAAATTACCATGGTTTTGTAACTAAACGTATTGTAGTATGGTTTTGTAACTAAACGTATTGTAGCATGGTTTTGATATTTTATTTTAAGATACGTAATTTTTATATGCAGGTGAAAGGATATTGATAGACGGAATGGACGGTTTTACTTGTTGGAAACCCAGGTCCATATACCTGGTAGGTAGAGCATTATCACCAAGATTACTATAAAGGATATGTATGTTCTATCATGGATGTTAATATTGTGTATGCCATTATATATGTATACATGTGTTGGTATATATTAATATATATAATGTATATTGGTATGTGTTAATGTAATATGTATGACATATTATATATGTGAAATAAGGATTATGTACTCTTTATTGTTAAACTTCAAAATGTAATTATGTTAATATTTCTGTAACTAATATTTATATATTTTATATTTATAGGGCTTATATTTTTATTTTTATGATGAACTTCGAACCCTATGAATAAACCATCAAGAACGACTACCGTGTTTGTTGATGGTGTGTATGTATGTATGTATGTATGTGTGTATGTGTATATATATATATATATATATATATATATATACTCTTAAAAAAAAAAAAGAAACGCAAAAGGGTACAAATGGGTTATAACTCCGATTTTATGTTTCCTACCGGTTCATGCTTTGTGAATATAAGGTCATTGCATGTCCCAAACACATTCCCACGGTTACATTCGATAAAACGCAGCTACTGTACAATAAAGTTCCAAAATGTGAATATTCGCAAAAACGCAGCCACGTGCAAACCATGTCACCACTGCACGTGCGTTGTCTGCACGTGCAACATGAACACCGACAGTATAAAAGTGCAGGGTGTTCGCTTGCCTGGCCTCTGTATCTGGCCGACAGTTGACAATCCAGGACATGCCACGTCTCAGTAAACCGCAGAGAAACAATGCCATCGGCCGACTAGACGCAGGCGAATCCAGAACAGCCGTTGCCAGGGCATTCCATGTGTCCCCAAGCACCATCTCCAGACTGTGGGAGCGTTACCAGCAACATGGATCAACACGTGACCTCCCTAGATCCGGTCGACCACGGGTCACTACCCCCGGGCAGGACCGCTACATCCGGGTACGCCACCTTCGGGAACGATTGACTACTGCCACCTCCACAGCCGCAGCAATACCAGGTTTGCGCAGGATATCCGACCAGACCAGACCGTACGGAACCGCCTACGTGAGGTAGGAATTCGTGCCAGACGTCCAGTTCGAGGTGTCATCTTAACACCACAACACCGTCGACTCCGACTGCAGTGGTGCCAGATTCATCGACAATGGCCTCAACTGCGATGGAGACAGGTGTGGTTCAGTGACGAGTCCCGATTTCTGCTCCGATGGAAGATGTCGCGTGTATAGGCGTCGTGGTGAACGTTATGCGGCAAACTGCGTGCAGGAAGTGGACAGATTCGGTGGGGGTAGTGTCATGGTGTGGGCAGCCATCTCACACACTAGCAGAACTGACCTGGTCCACGTGCAGGGCAACCTGAATGCACAGGGCTACATTGACCAGATCCTCCGGCCACACATCGTTCCAGTTATGGCCAACGCCAACGCAGTGTTCCAACATGACAATGCCAGGCCTCGCACAGCACGTCTCACAACGGCTTTCCTACAGAACAACAACATTAATGTCCTTCCTTGGCCATCGATATCACCGGATTTGAAGCCAATTGAGCATCTATGGGACGAGTTGGACCGACGCCTCCGACAGCGACAACCACAGCCCCAGACCCTGCCCGAGCTGGCAGCAGCCTTGCAGGCCGAGTGGGCCACCATCCCCCGGGACGTCATCCGTACTCTGGTTGCTTCAATGGGCAGGCGGTGCCAGGCAGTTGTCAACACACGCGGAGGCCACACCCGGTATTGACTCCAGATGACCTTGACCTTGACCTTGGTGGTGTGTCCTATCACTTACTCACAATGGACTAGAGTGAATTGTGAACAATCCTGCAACATTTGGTAATTATCGGACTCACCATTCAATAATTAAATCAATTCTCCAAATGTTACGACAATGTGGTTTTGCGTTTCTTCTTTTGAAGAGTATATATATATATATATATAATATATATATATATATATATTACTACTCAAAAGAATTTAAGGGTCAGACGATATTTTCGACATTATTTTCTGAATGTCAATTATATTAGCTAGACCATAATGTCACGCATGGTATTGTTCCATTTTGACGAAAGTGGGTCTAAGCAACCCATAAATGAATTAAAATCCACTGTCATTGACACTGTCGACTAGTTCTAATGGCGAAAACATGCTTACATTTGCACGTAAATTAGGGCGAAAGCGAAAGGTCTGCTAAGTGCCCATAACTTGCTTTTTCACAAAGCGCTTCATTTGCACGCTTTGCATGTGTATTCCATGTTCCCAATGCTGAATTTCCGTATAATTGGAGCTTGCGTTCGTGTACGGTGCACACTCCAAATTCGATAATGGTACGACGTCAACTGACTTATCGAAGATCGAGGAAGGGCTATTGCTTGGCTTCAGGATGGCAATACGCAAAGAAATGTTGCTCTGAGACTTGGTGTCAGTCAGTGTCGTTGGCCGACTGTGGCAACGGTACCAAGCAACGAATTCTGTTCGAAATCGTCCACGTTCGGGAAGACCCCGAAACACTACAAATAGAGAGGACCGCTACATCACCAATATGGCTCTACGTCAACGCACAGCCACTGCACGCCGATTACGTGACAATCTGCGGACTGCGACTGGAACTCGAGTGTCTGATCAAACCATACGCAATCGTCTGAGAGCCAATAATTTACGCTGCCGTCGCCAGGCTGTTCGACCACCACTCCTACCACGTCACAGAACGGCCAGACGTCACTGGTGCACACTTCATCTGCGGTGGCAACGTGTTCAGTGGGGTCGAGTGTATGTTCACTGATGAGTACAGGTTTAGTCTCCAGTTCAACGACGGTCGGGTTCGTGTCTACTTTCGTCCTGGGGAGCGCTTCGCTGACGTTAACGTTAGACGACGTCACCGGTTCGGTGGTGGCAGCGTCATGGTGAGGGGCGGCATCTCTATCCACCACAGGACCCCCCTCTATGTGGTGGATGGCAATCTGAATGGAATCCGCTATCTGAATGAGATTATCCGGCCGTTGGTTCTCCCAAGCCTTCAGCAGATTGGCGGCGGGGCAGTTCTGCAGGATGACAATGCCAGACCCCACCGCGCCAGGGTGGTAACGGACTTTCTCAGACAACAAAGTATCGCCAGGATGGATTGGCCAGCATATTCGCCTGACTTGGCCCCAATAGAGCACGCCTGGGACGAATTAGGCAGGAGAGTTCGGGATAACCATGCCCCTCCGACCAACCTTCATGATCTGGGTCAACTTCTTATGGCAGAGTGGCAGGCCATTCCCCAAGAGTTCTTCAGACGTCTGATCAACAGCATGAGGCAACGATGTGTCGAGTGTATTCGCGCCAGGGGTGGATTCACACACTATTAAACGAATGTTCTAATGTGTAAAATCCATGTTTGACAACCTTCAACTTTGACAGCATGTCATGTGACTTTCTTGTATAGTGACGTTTATTTGTGTGTTTTTTTGTAAATATGGAACAATAAATTAAATTGTTGGTGTAGTTTACATCATCAATCTAATACACTCTGAAACTTATTTGGTTATAAATTTTTGACCCTTAAATTCTTTTGAGTAGTATATATAATATTTACTGTGTGAATTTTATTATTTTTGTTACTTATAGGTGTACGTTGAGAACTGTGTTTTGATGAAGAAGTGCAGACAGCATTCTGACAAGTAGAGATCAAAATTCATTATATTAAACGCAGTTGCATAAATCCATGTTTTTACTTTTTAATTATTGCGCTTACAATTGAATGGCATTGTCATCACGGACCATGCAGTTATATCGTATTTCAAAGTGTTTTATATTATTAAGACGTGGGTTTTTTGGTCATATTTCAGCATGTAAACAAATTTAATTTACCAACAATATTTTGGAGGCATATGTTACTCTGTCGCCAAGTTTCATGTCAGTACCGTAACGCGAAGTTAACTGAAGCAACATTAATACAACCTATGTTGATTTAAATAAAGTTATTGTGTGATCATTTGGAAGTTGTCATTACCACTATTTTACAAGCACCGCAGGCAAAATCGCTTTTATGACTACAAACTTTTGGTGAATTTGCTACTAAAGGTGGAATTGGTATGTTTATTCAACGTCAGTACCGTAACGCAGATTCGCAATGGATTCTGTGAATTAGGCAGTTAATGACCATATAACTATACAAAAAGGAATGGCGTGTTGGCTATGGCACCATAAAACATTGCATACAGTTATGCATGTAAAATATAGTCATTACCGTAACGTCAGTACTGTAACATATTTTTTCGTTATGGTACTGACAGTGTTACGGTATTGACACATTATTACATAATGGGTACCATAAATTGCAAAATAGACATTAATATTTGTAATTTAATATAATAGTATACTAAATAAGACCAAAATAAATAAAAACTACCAAATAAAGTATTTCAAACAAATCTCACAAAACATCCAGAAAAAAACCCCACTCCAAGAAAGAAAAAAACCCCACTCCAAGAAAGAAAAAACCAAAAAGAAAAACGAAAAAAAGAAATTAAGAAAGATTACGCGGTGCAAATTTAGGCGGAAAGTGGATGACAACTGCAAAGTAAATTTAGGCGGAAAGTGGATGACAACTGCAAAGTAAAGTCCTGAATCTGAGGATTGGATAGGTATAGAATAGCAGGTTATTACGATTTGATATTGTGGTTATTTGGCGAGGTTTAGATAACGGTGTAACAGGCTCGCTGAACCTCGCCAAATAAACCACAATATCGAAATGTAGTAACCTGATAAAAATCTTTTTATCATGCAACCCCATTCAAGTTATATTTTTGTAATATGTTTCAGTCAAAAGCGGTGTAGAAACTATTAGTTTTATCGTGTAGAAACTACTTCCGGATGTCGGACAATAGCAGGTGCCCGAAAGCATCTTGGGAATGGAATAGCCAGCCTAAAAGTTATGTGTTTCCAAATTTTAAATAAAATTTAATACATTGATTATATTTCAAAGTCTGTTGTGTCACATTACAATTTTGTACCTTTTTCTGTGAAAATAAACTCAAGCTTATGTGTGACATGAAGAAGATATACATCACTGACCGCTAGTGACTGTCAGACGCTGTTCCAATGTAAACATCATTTGCAGGAAGGTACTTGCTTTTTTGTTTCAAAATGTTTAATTCAAAACGCTGGCTAGTTCCAAATGGGAGCGAATAATGGAGAATTGAAAATAAAAGGTAATTTGATGTTAGAGGAAGTGTAAATGTTATATTTATTTATGCAGTTCAACAGTTATTGCTGTAAATGGTTGTTTGAAAAATGAGAAAACGATCTACCTGAAATTTGAGCATACATCCGTCATGCGCACAACTCATTTCCAAGTGACATGATAACACTTTGAATTATCAAGTAGGGGTTATCAGGTCAATAGGAAGTATGGTTATTAACGTGTATATATCCAATTAAGGTTGAAACGTATCTCTCCCGGGGGCACAATCTCTGACTTCGACAGTGACTAGGTCCTGGACAGAAACGCGCGGGGGGGGGGGGGGGGGGGGGAGGAGGTAAAGCTGGATATAGGCAGATTTTTAATATAGCAGTTAGTGAAAAAGTTGATAGAATTTTTTATTTTTTTTTACATAAAAACTTAAAAAGCCAAAAATAAAAAGGAATTGACTGCTCGGCCGAATATGTATATAATTTGGAGCATTTTAGAAGGACGAAAAACAATTACAGTGACGCAGAATAATGTCAATATCTTACACACCCGTTGGTGAGAACATCATTCGTTATTTTTGATAACTAATACTTGTTAACACATGTACGTTTGTTAACGATTTTAATACATACGACTGGCTGCTCCTAGGCGATGACCAATGCCATACATCCAATGAAAACACAGCACGATCGAAATCGATTACACTGTGACGTATCTGCCAATTATTTGTCTGTGACACGTAAGTTAGCTTCCAATCTGATTAAAATTAGCTCTACTGGTCTATCAGTAGCTCTAACAGCATTGCGTGGACTCCCATGACGACACTATTCAAAGAGGTCCCAACGAAGCGTTAAGTCAACTTGAAATCAGAAAGGAAGACACCGTCCTCAGTGGTGTAGTGGTTAAGCCATGGTACTTAGGACTGGCAGGTAATGTGTTCGTATCCCGATACCGGCTCCCACCGAGAGAGAGTTTAATGAATCAATGGGTGTCTGCACTGACTGGAACGAGAAATAGCCCAATGAGCCCACTGACGGGGATCGATCCCAGGCCGACTGCGCATCAAGCAACAGGATAGTAAATAACACGGTTCCTATTACACTAGTTGTGTAGCACTGGCTGGAACGAAAGTACTGGCTGGAGCACATTGATTGATTAATCATCGGCTATGGTAATTTTGACATATAGTCTTAGAGAGGAAACTCGCTACATTTTCCCATTAGTAGCAAGGGATCTTTTATATGCGCCATCCCACAGACAGAATAGCACATATCACGACCGTTGATATACCAGTCGTGGTGCATTGCCGACGGGGACCGATCCCAAACCGTGCATGAAGAGAATCCTTTACCACTGGGCTACGAACAAAACATTTGCTTTATTTTGACGTATACTCTGAAAGGAAACCAGCCACAGTTTTCCGTTAATAGCAAGGGATCACACAATAACCGTATGCAAATCAGATAATTTGGCTATGTTGGGTTGGGGTAAGTTTATTAACGTGGCTTTAGCCAATAAAGGTTCAGGCACGTCCACCCTGGGCTCAACCTATGGGTAGGCCAGTGACTGAGTCCAGGGCAGAACGGGGATGTTAAGTTGGCCGGAATTTGGAAAATCATGTTATAACCTAAAACCAATAGTCTACTCGTATCTTAAAATTAAATACAAAAATAAACTTTGACTGCTCGGCCGAAAAGACTTCAGATGATTGAGTAATTTTGACGGGCTGCCAAAGTAAAATGTGTTGGACTATTTACAAAAAAATAAAATAATAATAAATAAAAATAAATAAACAATCAAGAATTTTTAGTTGAAGCCAAAAAAATTTAAGATTCTACAGATGGTGATGTTGTTCATCGCTCTTCCCAGGATCGACTGCCGATAGACAGCATTCCGTTCTGATTATAAATAAATTATAATTTGGTTAATCTACAAACCTGTAACACACTTAGATCACGTTTTTATCAAATGGAGTGAAAAAGCAGGTTTTATATCAATAAATACCATGGGAATCCCCATGTCCCAATTGCTTGAAATAATTTTTAACAAATGAACAACCACCAATCGGATGTTGATTGCGCGAACCGTGCACGAGAAAACAAACCGAACCAAAATGATAACGGTCACGTGGTATACCAACGTCTGTGACATTGAAATGGGATTATCCCGTCTAAAAATAGATTAGACCTTGTCTGCTCAACGGTTTTTTCTCAAACGTGCGTCCGTTTTTCAGAAATACGAAAAATTCATTTTGTGGTATTACAAACACCAGGATTACCAGGATTACCAAAAAACACTTCAGGTGAATGGAAATGTATATTCTAAATAATAAACGGTAAGTAAAGTGCAATTTTATTTGTGAAAAAATGGGTTTAATAGCGAAAAACAACGCCGTAATGGTTAACAACTAGCCGTAACTAGGGTGTGTCCGTTTAAATGTGAACGCTTTATTGTGTTTTAACTAAGGCGTTTGCATCTTGGAATCAAATATGACGTAATGCTAACAACGTATTAAGTGTGAACGTATTATATTTATATAATTTGGAGCATTTTAGGACAGTCCAAAATTAAATAAGAGAAAGAAGAGAAGATCGGACTATTTAATAAAGGGGCACACCCTAGTCACGGTTATTTGTTAACCATTACGGCGTTGTTTTTCGCTATTAAACCCCATTTTTCACAAATAAAATTGCACTTTACTTACATTTTATTATTTAGAATACACATTTCCATTCACCTGAAGTGCTTTTTGGTAATCCTGTTTGTAAAACCACGAAATGCATTTTTTTTGCATTTTTTCATAAGGCGTGCTATTGAGAAAAAACCGTTAAGCAAGCGAGGTCCAATCTATTTTTAGAGGGAATCGTCCTGTGTAAACGTCACAGATGTTGGTATACCACGTGACCGTTATCATTTTGGTTCGGTTTGTTTTCTCGTGCACGGTTCGCGCAATCAACATCCGATTTGTTGTTGTTCATTTGTGAGATTTTTCTTCACAGTTCGTGAATATTTTCAGTAACAATAAAGTTCAGACAAGCAAGTGTCTCAATACAAAACGTTACAAACCCTTAAAACCAATAATTTTGCTAAGTCTTACAATATCTGGAGAGGGGATACAACCAGGACAGAACAGTTGGAACATGTCCAGGTGAGGTGAAACGAACGCACCCCAAGTCTGTGAAATTTGTCGTGACGTAGGCATTGTGCTTCGAGCGACATCTACCGGTGACATCAGAATACTAACTTTCAAAATTATTTCAAGCAATTGGGACATGGGGATTCCCATGGTATTTATCGATATAAAACCTGCTTTTTCACTCCATTTGATAAAAACGTGATCTAAGTGTGTTACAGGTTTGTAGATTAACCAAATTATAATTTATTTTCGCTGGATGGAACTAGGGTGTGCGGCTTTAAGGCCGTTTGGCAATCTAATTAAAATTAGCTCCACTATTACATGCGGATCTAACACCAGCCAGTTGGAGCTCATGTCCACCAATCAAAACCTTACTTGCAGAATCCTGCCAGTGATTTAAAAATAATTTGAAAACATTCCGAATTATCCTGAGTGTATACGACATGTTTCGTGTGAATTACGAATGCCTTAAAACATGTTTTATTTTATATAATGTAAAACTGAAGACTGATTTAGTTTTTTTTTTTTAATAAATAAATAAATAATTTTTAATGTAAAATTGAAGACTGATAACCCACCCCGTACGTATTGGTATGGTTCGCTGTACTGCGGCCACTAAAATAGACGCCCGATATTTTTAGAATTTGTATGCTCGCAAATAACGTTATAAAAGGCGAAGTGTGATTGGTCAATATTTAAATTATTATTTACAGACGAAATGTTAATTGGACATTGGGGTCTACGCAGTGTTGTTAGTTTTAAATCACTGGCAGGATTCTGCAAGTAAGGTTTAAATTGGTGGACATGAGCTCCAACTGGCTGGTGTTAGATCCACATGTAATAGTGGAGCTAATTTTAATTACATTGGGCCGTTTGGGTGCACAGCTTAAAAGGACGAGATGGGTTGCATCCCGTCAAGAAAACGCCTAGATTGACAGTCGATAGACTTTGAAGGTGTACATCCCAGTAGAAAACTCATTTTGCTGACAAAAACAACGAAATGAAGGACCCCCAAGTCGAGCACACGAAAGCACGTGCAGTGTGCACAAGCGAAACAAACACGTCTTACCGCGTGGAGCTCGAGACTGGGAATCCAGCGGGCAACGGGCAACTCTTTTTACGTGCCCCTATCCACGAAGGTTCAGGCACGCCCACCACGGATTTAGCCTCTGACTTCGCCAGTGACTAACTCCGGAGCAGGAGGGGGGGGGGGGGGGTAAGTTTGAGGTGGGCGGAATTTGGAATAAAGCCATTTAGTAAGGTCAACGCGAGCGCGGACCAAATAGCAGACACTTCGTAAACTTGAAGTACACCGAGTGGGAGCCGTGCTCTGATTGGCTGAATTTCGATTCCTCGGTGAAGCCTGTATTTTACCTAAGTCTACAAAGAGTAACTGCATCCAAAACATGTCCGGACTCTAAAATTTAACCCAAAATAGTTAAGACTGCTCAGCCAAAAGGTTTTTAAGGTGATTTTGAGCAATTGAACGGGCGCCAAAATAAAATGCGTTAGACTACTTATAAAAAATTAAACAAAAGAATTGTGAACTGCTTTCGAAACGTTTAAAGTCTAACTAGCCCAATAAAAGAGGTTAGTACTCACGGAGGTAAAGGTTGGTATCTAGGGGGATCCGATGTAGTCGTTGATGTCAAGGTGCGGGAGGAACTGCCGGTAATCGGAGTCTGCTAGCGACTTAGTGATTGGACGGTAATGCGGACCCGCGACGGTTTTTAGGACACGATGTAATGTCGGGTTGTCCATCTCCGATAGTAGCAGACCTTGATTAAATCTTCCGTTCCGGCGGATGGTTACGCACACTGCGTTTTGTCCCTCCCGCATCTTGAGCCGGTGCACCGCGAATTCCCCCTCGTTAGTCCGTCGGGTAGAGGTTGATAGGACTGCTCCTTAGGGCGGCTAATCAGGAGGCGTACATCTGTGAGATTGGTCTTCACCAGCTGTTGGTAACGCTATTGGAGACGGCCGGCCTGCAGTGGCCACCACCCCTCTGGTTCTGTCTCCGGCTGCGGCGGTTCAGAGGGGCGAGTTGGCTTGGGTGGAGTTGCACTCGGGGGAGTGTTCGCCTTCCTCCTCTTCACAACTGGCTCCTTCCGGGCCTGCGCCTCAACGGGTGTCGTTGACAGGATCGGCGACACGTCCAGAAGCGCTTGAGTAGGAGTAGGTGCAGGAGGCCGATTGGACGGGGTGACACAGATGGCTGTGTCAGGCTCGTCCAATTCGTCTTCTTCCAAGGGGACGGTAGCCGAGACAGCCGGGGCCGGAACCTCTTCTATCTGGGTCGTCTTCCTCTGGTGAGCGGTGTTCGGCGGTCTAACAGAAGGAGTCGCCGCCGGCGGTTTAGCCACCGGTTTTGACCCCCCCTGCTCCGCCGCTGGCACACGTCTCCTCTTCCTCCACCTTCCTTTCTTCTGAATCCGGTCTCCGTACACCAAGGTCACGGTTGCCCGTGACCCGGTGTACGAGACCCGGTATTCTAGCATCATTCCATACGTCTTCATCAGTCCCCCCAGGTGGGGGGGGGGGGGGGGGGGGGGCAGATCGAGAGAGCAAGGGCTAACGTCCGTCATCATCGCGAAAATAGATTGGAATGCAAGAATCGAATGAATGCAAGAATCGAATGGGGAATCCAGTGATTTGAAAAGAAGAGACAAGTTGTTTTATTCCCTGATGGGCTTGGGAGAAGAGTTTGAGAACAATAGTTAACATGCAAGGCAAGTAACGTGCGTTAGTACAGTGTAAGCTGAAAGAAACGATTACCACAATTACAAGTTACCAGCCTATTGTTTGACATAACCTGACTAAGGATAAAATAAAACATTAGTTACCCAATAGGCTGACAGCAGGCAAGCTGTAAATAAAAACATACATTAATTACAAAAGCTGATAGCAGGCAATATCTGCAAATAAAACATTAAATACAAATCCTAACTAAAACAAATACCACATACTTCCACATAGCCATAAAATCTGTTTATACCGGTATACAATCCAGAGTTTATTACTGCACTTTCCCCCCTGTTTTTTTAATGTTGAAATAGACCAACAAGTTCGCCTATTGCATAAATAGTCTCTCCCGATATTTTTAGAATTTATAAGCGCTCGAATAACGCAATAAAAGGCGAAGTGCAATTGGTCCAATCTAATTAAAATTAGCTCCACTGATTACTATTACATGTGGATCTAACAGCACCCCGTTGAAGCTCATGTCCAGTTGACCTTTCATTCGACCAATCAAAACCTTACTTGCAAAATCATGCCAGTGATTTGAAAAGAATTTGAAAACATTCGGGATTATACCGATGGTAGGCCTATACGAAATGATTCGGATGAATTACGACGTATGCCGGAAACTAATTTCAATATAACATTTTATATAAAATTCGTTTCAAGACGGAAAAAAATAAAAATAAATCCGTGATGGTATACCCATAAAATCTGTTTATAGGCCTACTAATATACAATCCAGAGTTTATTACTGCACTTTTCTCCCTGTTTTTTTAATGTTGAAATAGACCAACTAGTTCGCCTATTGCATAAATAGTCTCTCCCGATATTTTTAGAATTTGCAAGCTCCCGAATAACGTAATAAAAGGCGAAGTGCAATTGGTCCAATCTAATTAAAATTAGCTCCACTGATTATTATTACATGTAGATCTAACAGCACCTCGTTGGAGCTCATGTCCAGTTGACCTTTCATTCGACCAATCAAAACCTTACTTGCAAAATCATGCTAGTGATTTGAAAAGAATTTAAAAACATTCGAGATTTTACAGATGGTAGGCCTATTCTCGGAACCGAACATACGGGTACTTCGACCCCTGGCCGCCATCGTTTATCACGTGACGCGGTGAAGCTTCTCCTTAGTTACGTATGGTTTGATAGTGAAATGAGGCAACTTTGGTCGATCATTTACAACAGTTAACGATCACGATGCCTAACACATGTTGTGCAGTTGGCTGCATAAACTATAAGATGACGTTATGGGTAGGGTCATTAAAACAACAAACCTGATGGAATTCCATGGCTTCCCTCATAGAATGTGACTACGTTGACTTTAATGTTGTTGCTTGTTGACACCAACAGTTATTAATTTAGCAAACAAAATGGTTAAAGCATGTGCAGTGATAAAAATCCCACATTATACTGTAAATAAAATACACAATTCCATCATCTTCCATGAAAACCCCCCAACAAAACGATGCATCCAGTTCTTGAATAGAGTATATTCCTTTATCATTAAATTTGTGTAGTCTTTAATTTTCATTTAATCTTAGTTGCTTGGATATTATCTATACTTGTATTTATTTTGCCATACCACAGCTACTACATCTTATTTATTTATTTTTTAATTTTAAAATAAAAGTTTATACTACTAAATTACACATATAATAATTATAATATAGGCCTAAATTCTTGTTTAAAACTTTATTATTTGTTTTTTTACAAATGTGTCTGTAGCAGGCCTGCAGTAAGAAAATATAGGTCGTCCCCCCCCCCCCCACCCCGTGTGTTTAGTATTTACTTTGGTGCGGAGGGTAAATAATGTGTGTGTGCCTTTGTTTCAGTATATATATATATATATGCCAAATTTCTAGGGAAATCACTAATGTGTGTGTGTGTGTGTATATATACTACTCAAAAGAATTTAAGGGTCAAAAATTTATAACCAAATAAGTTTCAGAGTGTATTAGATTGATGATGTAAACTACACCAAATTTTTTATTTATTGTTCCATATTTACAAAAAACCACAAATAAACGTCACTGTATACAAGAAAGTCACATGACATGCTGTCAAAGTTGAAGGTTGTCAAACATGGATTTTACACATTAGAACATTCGTTTAATAGTGTGTGAATCCACCCCTGGCGCGAATACACTCGACACATCGTTGCCTCATGCTGTTGATCAGACGTCTGAAGAACTCTTGGGGAATGGCCTGCCACTCTGCCATAAGAAGTTGACCCAGATCATGAAGGTTGGCCGGAGGGGCATGGTTATCCCGAACTCTCCTGCCTAATTCGTCCCAGGCGTGCTCTACTGGGGCCAAGTCAGGCGAATATGCTGGCCAATCCATCCTGGCGATACCTTGTTGTCTGAGAAAGTCCGTTACCACCCTGGCGCGGTGGGGTCTGGCATTGTCATCCTGCAGAACTGCCCCGCCGCCAATCTGCTGAAGGCCTGGGAGAACCAACGGCCGGATAATCTCATTCAGATAGCGGATTCCATTCAGATTGCCATCCACCACATATGGGGGGGGGGGGGGGGGGGGGGTGTCCTGTGGTGGATAGAGATGCCGCCCCACACCATGACGCTGCCACCACCGAACCGGTGACGTTGTCTAACGTTAACGTCAGCGAAGCGCTCCCCAGGACGTCTGTAGACACGAACCCGACCCTCGTTGAACTGGAGACTAAACCTGTACTCATCAGTGAACATCACTCGACCCCACTGAACACGTTGCCACCGCAGATGAAGCGTGCACTAGTGACGTCTGGCCGTTCTGTGACGTGGTAGGAGTGGTGGTCGAACAGCCTGACGACGGCAGCGTAGATTATTGGCTCTCAGACGATTGCGTATGGTTTGATCAGACACTCGAGTTCCAGTCGCAGTCCGCAGATTGTCACGTAATCGGCGTGCAGTGGTTGTGCGTTGACGTAGAGCCATATTGGTGATGTAGCGGTCCTCTATTTGTAGTGCTTCGGGGTCTTCCCGAACATGGACGATTTCGAACAGAATTCGTTGCTTGGTACCGTTGCCACAGTCGGCCAACGACACTCTGACTGACACCAAGTCTCAGAGCAACATTTCTTTGCTTATTGCCATCCTGAAGCCAAGCAATAGCCCTTCCTCGATCTTCGATAGTCAGTTGAAGTCGTACCCTTGTCGAATTTGGAGTGTGCACCGTACACGAACGCAAGCTCCAATTATACGGAAATTCAGCATTGGGAACATGGAATACACGTGCAAAGCGTGCAAATGAAGCGCTTTGTAAAAAAGCAAGTTATGGGCACTTAAGAGACCTTTCGCTTTCGCCCTAATTTACGTGCAAATGTAAGCATGTTTTCGCCATTAGAACTAGTCGACAGTGTCAATGACAGTGGATTTTAATTCATTTATGGGTTGCTTAGACCCACTTTCGTCAAAATGGAACAATACCATGCGTGACATTATGGTCTAGCTAATATAATTGACATTCAGAAAATAATGTCGAAAATATCGTCTGACCCTTAAATTCTTTTGAGTAGTATATATATATACATACATACATACATACAATATATATATATATATATATATATACACACACACATATATATATATATATATATATATATATATATATATATATATATATATATACTCTTCAAAAAAAGAAACGCAAAAGGGTACAAATGGGTTATAACTCCGATTTTATGTTTCCTACCGGTTCATGCTTTGTGAATATAAGGTCATTGCATGTCCCAAACACATTCCCACGGTTACATTCGATAAAACGCAGCTACTGTACAATAAAGTTCCAAAATGTGAATATTCGCAAAAACGCAGCCACGTGCAAACCATCTCACCACTGCACGTGCGTTGTCTGCACGTGTAACATGAACACCGACAGTATAAAAGTGCAGGGTGTTCGCTTGCCTGGCCTCTGTATCTGGCCGACAGTTGACAATCCAGGACATGCCACGTCTCAGTGAACCGCAGAGAAACAATGCCATCGGCCGACTAGATGCAGGCGAATCCAGAACAGCCGTTGCCAGGGCATTCCATGTGTCCCCAAGCACCATCTCCAGACTGTGGGACCATTACCAGCAACATGGATCAACACGTGACCTCCCTAGATCCGGTCGACCACGGGTCACTACCCCCTTGCAGGACCGCTACATCCGGGAACGCCACCTTCGGGAACGATTGATTACTGCCACCTCCACAGCCGCAGCAATACCAGGTTTGCGCAGGATATCCGACCAGACCGTACGGAACCGCCTACGTGAGGTAGGAATTCGTGCCAGACGTCCAGTTCGAGGTGTCATCTTAACACCACAACACCGTCGACTCCGACTGCAGTGGTGCCAGATTCATCGACAATGGCCTCAACTGCAATGGAGACAGGTGTGGTTCAGTGACGAGTCCCGATTTCTGCTCCGACGTCATGATGGAAGATGTCGCGTGTATAGGCGTCGTGGTGAACGTTATGCGGCAAACTGCGTGCAGGAAGTGGACAGATTCGGCGGGAGTAGTGTCATGGTGTGGGCAGCCATCTCACACACTGGCAGAACTGACCTGGTCCACGTGCAGGGCAACCTGAATGCACAGGGCTACATTGACCAGATCCTCCGGCCACACATCGTTCCAGTTATGGCCAACGCCAACGCATTGTTCCAACATGACAACGCCAGGCCTCACACAGCACGTCTCACAACGGCTTTCCTACAGAACAACAACATTAATGTCCTTCCTTGGCCATCGATATCACCGGATTTGAACCCAATTGAAAATCTATGGGACGAGTTGGACCGACGCCTCCGACAGCGACAACCACAGCCCCAGACCCTGCCCGAGCTGGCAGCAGCCTTGCAGGCCGAGTGGGCCACCATCCCCCGGGACGTCATCCGTACTCTGGTTGCTTCAATGGGCAGGCGGTGCCAGGCAGTTGTCAACACACGCGGAGGCCACACCCAGTATTGACTCCAGATAACCTTGACCTTGGTGGTGTGTCCTATCACTTACAATGGACTAGAGTGAATTGTGAACAATCCTGCAACATTTGGTAATTATCGGACTCGCCATTCAATAATTAAATCAATTCTCCAAATGTTACGACAATGTGGTTTTGCGTTTCTTCTTTTGAAGAGTATATATATATATATACATATACACACACACACATTAGTGATTTCCCTAGAAATTTGTCAAGGCATGGTAAACCAAACACTTTTGGGACATTTTCACCATTTTTGGGGCACTTTTTTTCATTAAAAATACACAAAAATTAATTGAAATAAACATTAATGTAATTTATGTGCTTGCTTTAATAAATGAATGGCAAAAGATGTAAAAGGCATATTTTATTAATTAATAATACCTTTTTGGGTGTTTTATAAAGGCAATTTTAGAATTAATTAGTGAAAAAGGCTCATTTAATCTCAGGGCAGCATGGTGCCGATTAAGGCAAGATGGTGCAAGACTATTGAGGCATGGTGCTGCACCATGCTAAAACAAGCTAGGGAAAACACTACACATACATATACATAAATCTAAAAATACATTAAAAATCTATTTTATTGTGGATCAATGTAATTTGGTGGTTGTGGTACATTTGTAAATTTTGCTTGTTCAAGTTAGAGGACTTACCTTTTTACATATATATGTAGTTTCATGGTATTCTACAGTTCAGTGTGTGTTTGTGTGTGTAATCTGCTTTAGAAATTACCTGCAATAAAATGAATGGTCAACTGCCATATCTGATATTTGTTTTCCATTTTGAAAACACTGTTCGACATGGAGAATATAGCATTTAACTATCTCATTCATATATTTTCCTTGAATATGCTACATAAGTGTATCTACATGAGGTAATTTAACCCGGGTTAAAAGCACTTAGGTTAAATATGTGTAGTCTAGTAGAAGGCATACCAATATAGATCAGTTTATTAACAACCATATTTGCCTCCTTTCTCCAGCTGTATACTATTAAAAATTAGTTTTGTAGATATTACTTAAATTGAACTGCAATAACAATTCCAATACAGCACAAGACTGAACAAGAAAATATCTGCAATATCCATTGTGACTAGATGTAAAACAACACCAATATTATACATATATATATTAACCATTATTTACTCAGGTAAGTTTTTGTGTTTTATTACTAAATATACCAGGTTAAACCCTATTATTAAAACATTTGCATGTTTGTTCAACGAGGTAACACTTATGTTTTATTAGGTTGTAGACCTCAACATGAAAATAACTGAGGGAACTGATTATTTGCTCCCTAATGTAGTTTATGGGGGACAATTTAAAATATTACCATATTGATACTACATGTATATAAATTCACATGCCAAAGGGAACTATATATTATTCTCCTGGAACTAATCTCAGGTGTGATGGGCAAGTAGAGAGAGATATTGCTCCCTCTAGATGTCAAGGTCTGAGGATGGCTATATTTTATTATTGCTTTTTTTTTTTTGCCTGCATTCAACCGGTAAGGAAGGGCAACATCATGTGGTAATTTTGCAATCTGTAAAAACAAAAGCATTTCATTATTTCAAAAAACTATTTTGTTTTAAGAATAAAAGAATGTATTCAGTGGAACATTATAACTGTTGCCATTACATCTATATAAGATATGACAATAATACTATTGCAATTTTGAAGTTGTAAAGTAACAACTTTGCCATTGTTTAATTATTACATATTATTTGGAAATAAAATAATTATTAAATCATAAAAATAATTAACTGAATCATGCATACAAATTTTATTATAAATACAAATTATATATTTTGTAGCCCTCATCATAATTATTATATTAATAATTATCTTATCATTTCAAAATTGTAAAATTTTTTAATTAACATTACCTGAAAATTGCATCAACAAAAATTATATTCTGCCCAACCTACCCTGTGCCCTCGACATTCAAAGTACACGGAAACACATCGGTACTAAATATAGATTATACTAATTCAGATTCCCGTTGTTCGTTTCTCTTATATGGCAACCCAAGCTGTTATAATACACATAAGACGTATTGCAACTATGTGTTAGTTACAGAAAATAAATGACAATATGGAAGGCATGTAAAAAGTTAATATGATAACTTTATTCTATGTAAACCAGTAATCACTAAGGCTTTGCTTCACCCCCAATGACCGGATGATCGGTAACTAGGCCGTGTGACGTCACGCCGGTTCCGAGAATACAAAACGATTCGGGTGAATTACGACGTATGCCGGAAACTAATTTCAATATAACATTTTATATAAAACTCGTTTCAAGACGGAAAAAAAAATCCGTCATGGTATAACCATAAAATCTGTTTATAGGCCTACTAGTATACAATCCAGAGTTTATTACTGCACTTTTCCGCCTGTTTTTTTAATGTTGAAATAGATCAACAAGTTCGCCTATTGCATAAATAGTCTCGCCCGATATTTTTAGAATTTGTATGCTCCCGAAAGGCGAAATGTAATTGGTCGATATTTAAATTGTTATTCTCTCCCTCCCCCCCCACACCTTTCCTGTTCTGGACGGAGGAACCGGCCGAGGCCGGCTCTTGTGCCCAGGACAGGCGTGCGCTACAACAGCTTGTTCTGAATGTGCACGTAAAACCCTATGACATGACCTGATGCAATATCACTTGGACGTGAGAGTCCACGCAATGCTGTTAGATCTACTGGTAGACCAGTAGAGCGAATTTTAATCAGATTGTGAAAGTACAAACCTGAATTTAGGACTTTATTTGATAATAACCCATATATAAAATTTATGTACAAATTTATTTCAATAAGAACAAAATTGACGAAAAGAGGAATTTGAAAGAAACTAGAGATATACTTCTGTATGTTTATTTTAAGGGACACATATAAACCGTATGGACTTAATTTCAGGGACAAAACGCCCCAACTTCAATATCCAAATCCAAACGCGTTTTACGTACCCACATCCATTAGGTTCAGGCATGTTCACTCTGAGTCCCGTCTCTGGTATGACCAGTCGCTTGACCCAGGGTAACCAATTTCAAAGAGGAAATGACCCAACTTCAGGGACGAAACAACCCGGGTCGAGATCACTCGGGCGGACAGACAGCGAGGACAAAACGATTCCAGTACGCACGTGGAGGAAACATATTTATTTACATCTCACTTTTTCAACATTAGGCGAGTTTGACAGTAAGAAAAGTGAAAATGGGGAAATCGTCGAAACACAAGTCAGAAAATACATATAGAGTAAGAAATATTTGTTGATGTATAATCGTTTTGTGTGATTTGAGTGTGTTTTAGTATCATTTGTGAAATTGTGGTAATTCCACTCAGAACCGAATTTCGTGGCCATCAACACAGACACTTGCAACGATCTTCTCTTTATCAAGTCGGTCAAAAGCACAACAATATATGGCAAGAAAAGGGGTCCAACAAAATGTTATGATCCCACTGTTATTTTTATCATATATGATACAAATTGGTTATAAACAACTGTATTATGTATACATTTTAATAGCCGAGTGCTCTGACTGTAAGAGAGCTAGACGGACATTTGGACATAAATACGCTCTCATTACAACTCTTTGACAACTTTTTGGTTGTCGGCAATTGCCAAAAAAATACATAGCTTGGTCTCTGACTGTAATGAGAGCGTGTTTATGTCCTATTGTCCATCTAGCTCTCTTACAGTCAGAGTACTCGGGCATGTCCAAATGTCTGTCTAACTCTCTTACAGTCGGAGTACTCGGGCTAACATTTTAATGATCAATTTTGACATTTTTGTAGGATCAATAATACATACAATGATACGTAATACAGTATGATACATACAATGATATGTATGATACATACAGTGATATGTATAATACATACAGTGATATGTATGATACATACAATGATATGTACATGTATGATACATACAGTGATATGTATTAGTGTTTTCCCTAGATTGTTTTAGCATGGTGCAGCACCATACCTCAGTAATCTAGCACCATCTTGCCTTAATCAGCACCATGCTGCCCTGAGATTAAACAAGCCTTTTTCAGTAATTAATTCTAAAATTGCCTTTCATAAAACACCCAAGAATGTATTATTAGTTAATAAAATATGTCTTTTATATCTATTGCCATTCATTTATTAAAGCAAACACATAAATTACTTTAATGTTTATTTTAATTAATTTTTGTGTATTTTTAATGAAAAGAAAGTGCCCCGAAAATGGTGACAATGCCCCAAAAGTGCCTTGCCTAATTTCTAGGGAAATCGCTATGTATGATAGATATAATGATATGTAATACAGTATGATACATACAATGATATGTATGATAGATATAATGATATGTAATACAGTATAATACATACAATGATATGTATGATACATACAATGATATGTATGATAGATATAATGATATGTAATACAGTATAATACATACAATGATATGTATGATACATACAATGATGTGTAATACAGTATGATACATACAGTGATATGTATAATACATACAGTGATATGTATGATACATACAGTGATTATGTATGATACATACAGTGATATGTATGATACATACAGTGATATGTATGATACATACAGTGATAGTATCATACATACAGTGATATGTATCATACATAATGCTTAATGGAGTGGGTAGTTCTAAAGGAAGGAAATGTTTTATTTAACGACACACTCGACACATTTTAAATTTTATTTACGGTTATATGGCGTCAGACATATGGTTACGGACCACTCAAATATTGAAGGAAGTTGTTTGGCGTCATGTAAGGGCCTTAAATCAATTGCCTCTATGCTTTAATTGGCTATATGTGACAATCAACTATCAGGGTTTCTGCCAAAGGGTAAAACAGGTATAGCACCATACCCAAATGTTTTTGCAGATTTAATTAATTACTCTTATCATTACTGTATGATTTTCTTAACCCTAACCGTAAACTTAACCCATTTTCTTTCTAGGGGAGGCCCCCATAGCCCCTGTTGACTGTGCTTGCATTCAGTTCCATAGCGCCATACCCCAAAATTTCTTTCTGGCAGAAACACTGACTGTTGGTTGTAGCAACTTCTAAAACTTTACAGTACACACTTCTAATAGGTAAACATGTCCTTCATACCTAATTAGGAAGGAAGGAAATGTTTTATTTAATGATGCACTGAACACATTTTTTATTTATGGTTATATGGTTAAGGACCACATATATATTGAGAGAGGAAACCCGCTGTCGCTACTTCATGGGCTACTCTTTTCGATTAGCAGCAAGGGATCTTTTATATATACCCAGTATATAGACCATCCCATAGACAGGATAGCTCATACCACAACCTTTGATGTACCAGTCGTAGTGCACTGGCTGGAGTGAGAAATAGCCCAATGGGCCCACTGACGGAGATATATCCCAAACTGACCATGCATCAAGCGAGCGCTTTACCACTGGGCTACGTCTCGCCTTGGGTGGGTGAAGGTCCAAATGTTATGTAAAGGGGCTGTGTATTTACCAGCGTTATGTAATGCTCGTTATATATTACTAAACTTCTTTTCTTAAATACTCTGTCACAGCGACAATGTTACGTATGTAGTTATAGCTAGACATATACATACAATGAGGATTATCAATCAAGTTGAAAGTGTGTATCTGTGCTTTCCAAAATCGCAAAACAGTATGTTAAAATTATAGTATAGGGGTGTGTGTGTCTCCCAAGCAGTATGTAATATTTAGGGGTGTATATGGTCTAGTGTTATGAAGCATTTTGGGTAGAGGTGGGGTGTCTAATTTTGACAAAAATAACTTTGCGTAATATTTGAACGGCCCCTTTCAATGATTAGGCGAATCTGCCCTACATGCTCATGACCCCCACCCCAAGCCCCCAAAAATGAGGTTAACAGGGGACAATATTTTCAAATCTTTGGTAACAGGAGTCTGTTACATGAATATAATTCTCGTAACCGTTGAGTTAGGCCTGCCTAATCCTAACACTTTTGAACTACGGTTCTGTGCTACATTGATGGTTCAAATGTATTTAAAAACAACTGATTTTGACTTTCATTACTGATGTATGATACTTTTAATGTTAGACTGTAATTGTTCGCGTAACCGACACGCAAACAGAACAAGGGTTATCGTGAAATATTGTGCCCTGGGTTTTTTTTAGCATGGATGATAAAAATTGTTGTTTTAATTCATCTTTCAACATTTTACTAATTCTGGTTTCAATTATACATCCTGGTTCTGTTTAGTCCAATTTGATGCCGTTTCACTTGAGGTAATTTTCATATAGTTTGTTTTAAATGGTTTTTACTATAAGCTGAGGAGGATTTACGTTATGGCTTTTTGCACTTCAGTTATAGACCCCTACAATTTGCTTCATTATTATATTGTATTTATTATTTTAGAAAAATTGTGATTACGTAATAGTTTAGTTTTGTTGCAACTTTTTAGTAGAAAACCATAAAATGTGTCGGCATTTATTTTATTTGTTTTTGTTTATGTATTTCAGTTTCAATCCTTTACAGAAAGGATATCTGCTGTGAATATTGATGTGATTCACAAAATACGCCACTATGATGACACTCAAGGGGTGAGAACACAATTTTATTATCCACATTGTTCAATATCTAACAGAGTTAATAAAAGCATATGAATCACACATGTAATATTTGTTTTAATACGCTTTTACCATAAGAAAAAACCACGGCTCACACTAGAAAGAATATGTTTTGGCCAAGTTTTTGATATGTAAATAATGTCCTCATGGTCTCTTTTTAAATAGTAGTACAGAAGAGAACCTCTCTAAACTGACCCCCCCTTAAAACCAGACTTTTTACTTGGTCCTGTGAGTGTCCAATTTGGAGGGGTTCCACTGTACTTGTACCTTTGTAATATTACACATGTATGTACCTTTAGTTGTAATTTACATCTGTGTTTGTTTATTTGTAGGAACAAGAGACATATTTTGGAGAAGCACTCACTTTGTGGTCAGAACTTAACTGTACAGAGCACTTCAGTAAGAAAGTACAGAGCATTTCGACAAGGATTTCACTGGTTTTATACAATCATTATAACAAGTCATCACAACAAGGATTTCACTGGTTTTATAACAAGTCATCCACAACACAGATTTCACTGGTTTTACACCACCATCATTACAACAAGCCATTACAACACAGATTTCACTGGTTTTACACCACCATCATTACAACACAGATTTCACTGGTTTTACACCACCATCATTACAACAAGCCATTACAACACAGATTTCACTGGTTTTACACCACCATCATTACAACAAGCCATTACAACACAGATTTCACTGGTTTTACACCACCATCATTACAACACAGATTTCACTGGCTTTACACCACCATCATTACAACAAGCCATTACAACACAGATTTCACTGGCTTTACACCACCATCATTACAACAAGCCATTACAACACAGATTTCACTGGTTTTACACCACCATCATTACAACACAGATTTCACTGGTTTTACACCACCATCATTACAACAAGCCATTACAACACAGATTTCACTGGTTTTACACCACCATCATTACAACAAGCCATTACAACACAGATTTCACTGGTTTTACACCACCATCATTACAACACAGATTTCACTGGCTTTACACCACCATCATTACAACAAGCCATTACAACACAGATTTCACTGGCTTTACACCACCATCATTACAACAAGCCATTACAACACAGATTTCACTGGTTTTACACCACCATCATTACAACACAGATTTCACTGGTTTTACACCACCATCATTACAACAAGCCATTACAACACAGATTTCACTGGCTTTACACCACCATCATTACAACAAGCCATTACAACACAGATTTCACTGGTTTTACACCACCATCATTACAACAAGCCATTACAACACAGATTTCACTGGTTTTACACCACCATCATTACAACACAGATTTCACTGGTTTTACACCACCATCATTACAACAAGCCATTACAACACAGATTTCACTGATTTTATACAATCATCATTATAACAAGCCATTACAACACAGATTTCACTGATTTTATACCATCATTCTTATAACGAGCCAGTATAAGACCAATTTCACTGCTTTTACCACTTAATCATCTGACATGGCCATTTTGGAAATACAGAGCAGAATATTGTAGAAATTTATTATATACTCTTCAAAAGAAGAAACGCAAAACCACATTGTCGTAACATTTGGATAATTGATTTAATTATTGAATGGTGAGTCCGATAATTACCAAATGTTGCAGGATTGTTCACAATTCACTCTAGTCCATTGTGAGCAAGTGATAGGACACACCACCAAGGTCAAGGTCATCTGGAGTCAATACCGGGTGTGGCCTCTGCGTGTGTTGACAACTGCCTGGCACCGCCTGCCCATTGAAGCAACCAGAGTACGGATGACGTCCCGGGGGATGGTGGCCCACTCGGCCTGCAAGGCTGCTGCCAGCTCCGGCAGGGTCTGGGGCTGTGGTTGTCGCTGTCGGAGGTGTCTGCCCAACTTGTCCCATAGATGCTCAATTGGGTTCAAATCCGGTGATATCGATGGCCAAGGAAGGACATTAATGTTGTTGTTCTGTAGGAAAGCTGTTGTGAGACGTGCTGTGTGAGGCCTGGCGTTGTCATGTTGGAACACTGCGTTGGCGTTGGCCATAACTGGAACGATGTGTGGCCGGAGGATCTGGTCAATGTAGCCCTGTGCATTCAGGTTGCCCTGCACGTGGACCAGGTCAGTTCTGCCAGTGTGTGAGATGGCTGCCCACACCATGACACTACCCCCGCCGAATCTGTCCACTTCCTGCACGCAGTTTGCTGCATAACGTTCACCACGACGCCTATACACGCGACATCTTCCATCATGACGTCGGAGCAGAAATCGGGACTCGTCACTGAACCACACCTGTCTCCATCGCAGTTGAGGTCATTGTCGATGAATCTGGCACCACTGCAGTCGGAGTCGACGGTGTTGTGGTGTTAAGATGACACCTCGAACTGGACGTCTGGCACGAATTCCTACCTCACGTAGGCGGTTCCGTACGGTCTAGTCGGATATCCTGCGCAAACCTGGTATTGCTGCGGCTGTGGAGGTGGCAGTAGTCAATCGTTCCCGAAGGTGGCGTACCCGGATGTAGCGGTCCTGCCCGGGGGTAGTGACCCGTGGTCGACCGGATCTAGGGAGGTCACGTGTTGATCCATGTTGCTGGTAACGGTCCCACAGTCTGGAGATGGTGCTTGGGGACACATGGAATGCCCTGGCAACGGCTGTTCTGGATTCGCCTGCGTCTAGTCGGCCGATGGCATTGTTTCTCTGCGGTTCACTGAGACGTGGCATGTCCTGGATTGTCAACTGTCGGCCAGATACAGAGGCCAGGCAAGCGAACACCCTGCACTTTTATACTGTCGGTGTTCATGTTGCACATGCAGACAACGCACGTGCAGTGGTGACATGGTTTGCACGTGGCTGCGTTTTTACGAATATTCACATTTTGGAACTTTATTGTACAGTAGCTGCGTTTTATTGAATGTAACCGTGGGAATGTGTTTGGGACATGCAATGACCTTATATTCACAAAGCATGAACCGGTAGGAAACATAAAATCGGAGTTATAACCCATTTGTACCCTTTTGCGTTTCTTTTTTTGAAGAGTATATATCAAAAGTTGTGATGGATGTTATTAGTAATTAATTAAAATTTGTCATGTGCAAATTGTTCTTTTGTCAAACTTTAACATTTAAGATCGTCATGCATTGTTTGATAATGATTCTTCTGTACAAATGAACTAGTCTGGTCAAGTGTTTGTGTGTCAGAATCTTTACTAGTGATTGTGTCTGGGCCAGTATCTCATCTGATAGCGATTGTCATCAAATGTACAGGTCTCTGACCCTCAAGTTGCAGTGGCAGTGTTTGTTGCTGGACTCATCTTACTGACCGTCAAGTTGCAGTGGCAGTGTTTGTTGCTGGACTCATCCTACTGACCGTCAAGTTGCAGTGGCAGTGTTTGTTGCTGGACTCATCTTACTGATCACCTTAGGAACAGGACATAGCCCAGTGGTAACATGCTCACATAATATGCAATCAGCCTAGGATAGATTCCTGTCGGTGGGCCCATTGGGCTATTTCTTGTTCCAGTCAGTGCACCACAACTGGTATATCAAAGGCTGTGGTATATAATATCCTGCCTATGGGATAGTGCAAATAAAAGATCCTTTGCTACTAGTGGAAAAATGTAGCAGGTTTCTCCTCTATATATGTGTGTGTGTGTGTGTGTTAGAATTACCAAATGTTTGTCATCCAATGGCCGATGATTAGTAAATCCATGTGCTCTAGCTTTTTGATAACCTGATGGAAACTTAAGTTGTTTTATTCACTTATTTATCACTTTGTTTAGTTTCGTCCAAACACACATTTAAATTGAGTAACATAATGCGATTTTGTTTTCAGAATTGTTTCAGCAGGAGATAAGTGGACAAGTGAATACATTTACTCAGCTCGTTCATCATGAGGTGTGTAATACTTCAACTTTTTATCTCGCCCTAAGTTGAAAAGCGATATAAAGGTATCATGTTTATAATGATGGTGCCAACTTTTGTGTTTAGCTCAGTGTTAAATTTAGAATTTAGCTTTGTTCCTACTACAGTGAAACTTGGTTCATAGTTGCACCAATGGATGTTCATCTCCATGCCTGTTTAAAAAAAAACATGTTGTTAAATTGAATTTAAAAAACCCAATTCCAACTAGTAATAAATAAATCATGAATTTTACATTACTACATGAACTAATTGTAGTGTAATAAAGATATAATAAAATGTTACCTGGCCCTTACAAATTGTTGTGTATTCATTACAGGATGAGATTGTAGCAGCATTGAAGAAACATCTTCAGGTAGCCAGAACACTGGCCTACGAGCCACTTCTTGAGTAAGTCAGAGGTCTTTCAGTTTAACTGTATGACACACCTTTCTAGATGAACACAATTAACTCTGGAATATTTGTTCTTAATTAAGTCATAGCATAAGTAGAGGTTAAATTTTTTATAAAACAAGAAGTACTGTTGGCAAGAAGCACAGATTAAAATAAGGTATCAGTCAAATTTATAATATTTAATTATTCATGTAGTGTTCATTAAGTTTAATTGTTATTAAAAAATATGTTGGCATTCACCTAAATAATTTTCTTTACAAGTTTTAAATATCTGTAATGTTTAGAAAATTTGTTAAAGTCACAGAGACGTTTTCAAGAGTTTGTACTCGTGCCCTTCCCCTATAAAATACATTTGGAGCTACTACAAATGACAAGACATTCATAAACTTATATGATGATTTACCAGAATTGATAATTTTAACAAAGTAATTGTAAATAATGTGTGAAAAAGTTGGCATAATTTACACTGTCTTAGCATTATAGTCTACCTTTAACAAATGCTGTACACGTACAATGTTTGTTTTTTCTTGCAGTCTTCTGGTGCAGCTGGCGCGAGATCTACAGACTGATTTCTACCGACATTTTGAGGATTTCTTTGTCATCCTTGTCAAGTTGCTTAATGCAAACTCTCACGACACGGACATCCTGGAGAAGATGTTTTCCAGTCTGGCCTACATTTTCAAGTTCTTGTGGAGATATCTCGTTAAGGACATTCAGAGTGTCTTTGGGTGAGAATAATTATTCAGTTGAGTCGCAGGATTGAACCACCTTGAAAGATCCATTCAACTACATTTTTCTCATTTCAGTCAACTGGTCAAAGATGTACTTTCCTGTCAGTGGGAAAGTTCATAAAAAAAGATCCCTTGCTGCATTAGGAAAGATGTAGCGGGCTTCCTCTGATGACCAAATGTTTGCCATCCAATAGCTGATGATTAATTAATCAATATGCTCTAGTGGTGTTGTTAAACAAAAACTTTAAACTTTACTCATTTTTCGACGGTTTATTCAGTTCCAAATTTACACTGATATAATGTTCATTTAGACAGGTTCCACCAGGACATGAAAAACCTGGAAAGTTGTGGAATTTGCAGGTGTCATTTTCAGACCTAACAGTCATGGAATTTTCACTGGGTCATCGACGATCAATGAAAGAGAAAATTTGCTGATAATTATTCTTTCTTTATTTAATATAACACAAGTAGAGATTGGCAATTGAAAACACTGTTGTATTATTAGATTTTACTACCCATATTGCTTCTACAGTCACTGATTGGCTTGTGTTAAAAAGACGATGCTTGTTCATTATGGCCAGAACTTCACTTTCGTTCCTTTATAATGTTTACATTCATGAATTTGATAACACATATATTAAATGATTATTTTCCAATGCAATCGTAGTTTTATTGTATTGTATTGTAAACATTTGACTGCATAAAACCTGCCATTATGCGATGACATCACTTGTGTTGTGTCATTGTGTGGTCGGATGTGATGATATCACTTGTGTTGTGTCGTTGTGTGGTCGGATGTGACATGATGGCTGAAGGAATTGCTTTAGACGGCAGAGGGATTTTTTTTTAGAAAACAGTTAAAAGTGACAATGGGTAATAAAGAGAACAACTAATTCACTATGAGGAGTTAAGATTATCTGTTTTCCCTATAAATTTGGCAAGGCAAGGTGAACTGAACACTTTTGGATTCAACATTTTGAGGGCACTTTTTTTTCTCCATTAAACATAAACAAAATTAATTGAAATAAAAATAAATGTAATTTATCTGCTTGCTTTAATAAATGAATGGCAAAATATATAACAGGCATATTTTATTAATTAATGATACCTTTCTGGGTGTTTTATAAAGGCAATTTTAGAACGAATTACTGAAAAAAGCTTGTGTAATCTCAGGGAAGCTGATTAAAGTTAAAGTTTGTTTTGTTTAACACAGCGCTAGCTCTGGGTCAGCAAAATGTTTCGCCAAATTGTCTATTAAACTTCAAAACTTGCAGAAATCGCCGGTTACTTTGTAAAAAATGTCAATTTTTACATGAAATTATTTCGCCAAATGAAAATAAAATTCGCCAACTACTTTCAAAATTCACAATTGGCAAATTTGGTGAGTGCCAGAGCTAGCCCTGGTTTAATGTCACCACTAGAGCACTGATTAACTAATCATCGGCTATTGGATGTCAAACATTTGGTAATTCTGACACATAGTCATCAGAGGAAACCCGTTACATTTCATTAATGCAGAAAGACATCTTTTATATGCACTTTCCCAGAGACAGGAAAGCACATACCACAGCCTTTGACCAGTTGTGGTGCACTGGCTGGAACGAGGAAAAAACATCAATCAGTTGAGGGGATCCACCAAGGTGATTTGATCCTGTGACACAAGCACCTCAGGCGAGCACTCAACAGACTGAGCTAAATCCTGCCCTGGCACTGATTAAGGCAAGATGGTGCTAGACTATTGATGCATGATGCCACACCATGCTAAAGCAAGCTAGGAGTCTCAGGTATACATCTATTTGGTTTAATGAAAGCAGAAATCTAAACAGATAATTTGTATTGTTTCAGATATTTCTCTTCTCTTCTTGGTGGTCAGTATAAAGACTACATTCAGAAGTTTGCAGCTGAAAGTTTCGCCTTTTTGATGAGAAAGGTGAGGTTTTTAATACACCCTAGTGTATAGTTTTATTGTGAATAATAGTATTTTTATTTTTATAATATTAAACAATTTTTTTTTAATTATATACTCTTCCAAAAAAGTAGGGGACCTCTAATAAAAATGTACAATTGCCAAAATTGTACGGTATATTAGCTGTGAGGAATTGTTATATGATACTAGTGAATTAACTGGGAAAACATTACAACAGGTAGTTCAGTATTACAGTAGGTTTTATGACCACCAAAGATCTTGAAGAACGATTGGGGTCAGAAGTGAAATTTGAAAGTTGACGGGTTTTTTAACAGTAGTGGGTGATACCGCCATGATGTGTCAGACATTCATTCAGTTGATGAGGCATACTCCATTTGAGGGAGTCTGTTCCACTCCTCTTGCATCACCTGCCCAAGTTCCGCTAACGCGGTCTTTGACGTTGACGCACACATCTCCCTATCATGTCCCAGGAGTGTTCAATGGGGGAAAGGTCTGGGCTCATTGCTGGCCATGCCATTCGATAGATGTTGTGCTGCTGGAGGTGAGCATTGATGATATGGAGGGGGGTTCTGTCAGTCATAGTGATATCACCCCACACCATAACTGATCTACAACCAAAACTGTCATGAAATCGCATTGTGACATTGGCGTGCCGTTCATTTAGTCGTCACCAGACCTGACCACGCCTGTCAAGGAAGTCCAAAGTGAATAGGGACTCATCTGAAAACATGACACGTGACCAGCGACGAATACCCCAGTTCTGACGCTCCCTACATCATTCATGTCTGTGAGCAATGTAACGATTTGTCGAGCATGAAGATGGGCGGCATGAAGACGATTTCTAATCGTCTGACTGGTAACTCTGACACCAGTAGCCTGATGAAGGTTTGCAACAATTTGATTTGCCTTTTGAGCTCGATTTCTTAGAGCCTGGTTACGGGTGAATCGATCCTGTGCTCCTGTCGTTGCCCTCGGACGACCTGAACGGGGTCGATCGTCAACATTTTGGGTTTGTTGGTACCTGTTCCATAGTCTGCTAATCACTGATTTCAAAACATTGAAGGTGTTGGCCGCTTCACGTTGACTTCTACCTGTTTGCAGCATGCCAATAGCCCGTAGACGCTCATTGCGTTGCATATGCCACATCGCAAATTCAAACAATAAAAAATACTGAAAACAAAACAATAACAACTGTATGAACAACAGAATGAAAAAGATTGACAGAAATAATGTTCCACAGTGATTAATCGACCTTCCTTGAAATGGTCAAAATGGAGAATGACACCTCACACGTGTACGGGACAACTGCGTGATGCACATGCAAACTATGAAATGTGTTTTGGTGTGTTGATAAGCAGACTTGAACGTTCTTTACTAGGATGTCTGTGGTCAAAGCGTATGTTCGGTCTAATAGTTGATATTAACATTAATATTTCAGGTTCCCCTACTTTTTGTGAAGAGTATATAATGATGTTTTATACTATTATTTATCATATTTTTATTTTGTTTATGGTAGAATAATAATATTTTTAACACAATATTTGCATATGATAGCTTGTCTTTGTTTAATTTTATAAGTGAGGTTTACTGTGTGTAATAAGCTATTATAATGCACCAAGTTTCTGCTCCAATGTTTCCTCTAGGGGCCGGAAGGACCCCGCACTGACCCTGTGAATTTCTTTACCGCGACCGTAAAAATTCACTTCTGTGATTAATTCGCCGATATTATTTAAAAAATGCAAATGCTAGTAGTCATAAATATACTAGTATTCCACAAATATGTACACTGTTAGAGCCCGATGGCCAGTGAGGGGAAAACAAATAAACCATCATGATGATGATCGAATGAAAGAAAAATAAACAAAAACTCAACCAACATCGATCATATGTAAAAAGGAAAACGGATCTACAAGTTAATACTTTCGATTTCTTTTCACATGCAACAGTTCACTAATGAATATGTGGTCACCAGTAATTTATGCCCCATCCCTGAAATGAATATACCTACAGATGTAATTTTATTAAAGTACAAGTTAACAAAATGTTGCAGTCATTTTGGTGTAATTGACTGGTACCCAAACAGTTGTTACTCTAACACAGTGCAGGCATAACAAAATAAACAGTGACCAGTCTCGTCAGATCAGGGTTTTTTATTTAAGGGTTGCACATAAACATATTGTTTCACGAACTTCCAAATGTTTTTGGGTTTTTTGGTGTGTTTTTGATTTTGTGTTGTTTTTTAAATTATATTTAAACATTACAGAATTAAATTTGCAAGACTTGAAAGAAATTATTTTTAAGTGCATTATATGATGAATTAACACAAATTTAAAAATGTACCTACATATATAAAAAAATCTTTACTTTCTTTTATTTGTTTTATCAGTCACTGAGTGGTTACAATTTAGCAGGTGAATTTTTTTATCATGACCAGTAAAAAAAATTATCTACTGATCAGTATGGCAGAGTTCGACAAATCCGCTAGCCCGACGCCCATGGCTAGTGGTTTTTAAGTTCGGGCTAGTGAGAAACGCAAAACCACTAGCCCCTGCGGGCTAGTGGTTTCCCCCCTCCTCTCGTCATCGCTCGATCGTGGGGTGTGTTTTTTTCTTTCTTTCTTTTTCTCTCGGCTGAAATTTCGTTTAATAAATTTGATTGTGACGTTTGTCATCGAATAATATCAACAACGCAATCAGTATATAATAATAATCCACTTGAGCTAGGTCTGCAAACTGCAGTAACATGCTATCTCTACATTCATTCATTTCAACTTATTTTCGTGCTTATATCCAATTAAGGTTCAAGCACGCTGTCCTGGGCACACACCTCAGCTATTTGGGCTGTCTGTCCAGGACAGTAGGTTAATTGTTAGTTGGTTAGTAGTTAGTGAGAGAGAAGAGGGTGTAGTGGCCTTACACCTACCCATTAAGTCCTTAAGAACTCGCTCTGGGTTGGAGCCGGTACCGGGCTGCGAACCTGTACCTACCAGCCTGTAGTCCGATGGCTTAACCACTACGCCACCGAGGCCGGTCTATCTCTACATCGTCACAGTTACAGCATGCATTGTTTACCTTTCCCTTTCAAGTTTCTGGCACAGGAAATAAAGTCTAATGACATGCGTGTTTTGATTGGTTAGACACGTCACGTGGTAGTTAATCTCGCACATATGTTTTAGGCTAAGCACTTGGAAATCACCAATCGCGACGACAGGTTAATCTCAATCAAGTAAACCCCAGCCATGCTTTGAATTTCAGTGTTTGTTTTATTTACCTATTGTTTTCTAATTTAACACTTTGCTAACATGTGGTTATCGGCAATCAGGAAAACAATTTACTTTAATAGTAACCGCATATGCAATGACTCGGTTTGGCCTATTACGTGTAGCGGTTTGGATAATACGTCACAGTTGCCGATACAAGATAATACCTTTTTTGTTCATCAATTAACAACGGATTAGATGTCGCCGTTATATTCTTTTGACATCGGTCTGACATGGGATAATGCCCTGTATTTGGCATCACCGTTCCTATCGACATAAATAGTAGGCCCTAAATATATAACCAACTACCAAATACACTGAACCATCTATTACCGTGTGTCACACTGTCGTACCCTCATTTAAATTTAATTATTTTGATAGTGTGTTTAGATACCAACCAAGAGTTTGCTCAATTATTTTTCCCCGGGGGGAGGGCAAAAACGAAAATGGGACAATGACGATGGATCACACTTGACAAAAGACAAAACGTACGACACGACAAAAAACTGAAAGTTACAACATGATTTAAGTGTTTGTTTTATTTTACTGTTATACTCGTAAATGTGTAATGTTACAAAAATTATATAAAAATCCAGTTATAATTGATCAGGGATTTGGGCTAGTGCTTTATCTTGGTGGGCTAGTGGTTTTCACAAACCCACTAGCCCTGTGGCTAGTGACTTTTCAAAATATTTGTCATACTCTGAGTATGGGAAGTAATTTTTTTTTTAATTCTAGAACCCCTGATATACATACAGAAGTAAGGCTAATGAATATTCAATCATGGATAATTAATTTTTAAAATCACCAATCCCATGGTTAATGGATTTTTTTTTAAATTCTAGAAGACCTGGGTTTTACTTTTAGATAAATAGATAGATAAAGATAATACATATTACAATCAGTAATTCAGTAATATGTATTATCTGTTTGTGCTTAGTCTAATACTTTTATACTTCTTTTTCAAATTATTGTTTTGACATTATGCACATATTTAATAATAATAAACATTATTATTAAAATCTATCTTAAAATATCTCCTTCTGTGGCAGAGCTATCCCTACACCTAATGAGTAATTAGCTGTGTACCACAGTTGAAGTTATAGTTAGGGGGTGGGACATAGCACTCGCCGTGGTATCTACTATCCTGTCTGTGGGATACTGCATATAAAAGATCCCTTGATGCTAAATGGAGTTAATAGCCCATTGCGTGGCGGCAGCGGGTTTCCTCTCATTATCTGTGTGGTCCTTAACCATAATTCCTATGCCATTTAACCGTAATTAAACTGTGTTGAATGTATTGTTAAATAAAAACCCATTCATTCATTCTTTATCATTAAGTTTTGTTTGTCGACAGGTGAAGGACCATCATGATCTGTTTGACTTTCTTTTCTCCTGTCTCGAACAAGACTCTGATGTAAGTAATCACTAACATTTACCATATTTTATTATTTAGTTATAATAAAAACACACGTTCTCTCCTACCCAGCTTAAATCTTGCTTTCACATCTTGTAACATTGTTTATTAAAATGCAAAATATGAACACAGTTACAGTTTTAATAAACTAACAATCTTATTATATTCTTTATCAATGCAAAACAATACTACTGTTTGAATAAACTCATGTGTTTTTGCTAAAGCTGGGCAGTATTAAAATTTCAGGTTAGATGGCAGTATCTGTATATTTGGGGTAATTTACCTCGGTATTGGTACAGTATTCGATATTGATACAATACCGATACCGATCAGTATTTTTTGTGTTCTTGGCTTTAAATGCATGCCTGATTAATGCTCACTTGCTAATTTCATCTATATAAATAAAATTAAGTTCCATACACAAGGTCCTCATTTCTCTCTTCTCAGTTATTTTCCCTTTGTCAGATATATATTGTTAGTGCTAAATGGCAGGAAACATTTTTCGATACCGACATTTCAGTATTTTGATATTTGCTCAGTATAGTAAATCGGTATTGACATGATAACGATACCGGATGGTATATACAGTATACCGCCCAGCTCTAGTTTTTGCCCTTAACAGATATCATTTGCTTTACTTGAACACCCAAGTCTATTAAAATTCTTTCCCCACTCATGCTGGAACTAAAAATGTACTTTAAATAAGAGATGGAATTAAACATATAATTATTTCATTGCATTTTAAACATATTTAATTTTAAATGTTTCATTGATAATAATTCTTTGGGTTTTTTGTGTGTGTTTTTTCTAACCTGTTTTTACCCCAGATCATTGACAGTGCCAAAGTTAGTTTGCCTTCAGTTGAGTTACAGTGTACAACAATAATAAAGTTATGCATAATTCTCTGGTTTGATACCATGCCCATCCCATTTTGGTTTCTGATCGATTTCCATTTACCACAAATTTGCAAACAGAAGCTGTCATTAACATAATTAACATAAAATCTGTTACGTCTACAATTGGTTGTGGTGAATGGTAATGATGCATAACATGGCGATTCAAGCCAGTTAACATGATCAAAGTACGGTTTTCAATACAGAAACACTTTGATAAAGTATTCCCGCAGAGTTGGGAAATGAGATGGTGTATTCTCCTGATCATAGATTGTAATAATGCACAATAAACAGGTTCAAGCCAGCTATTATGATCAAAGGATGGTTTTTAATACAGAAACACTTTGATACACAATTCTTGCTGAGACGATGTATTCTCCTGATCGTTGATTGTAATATAACATGACTAAATGACAGGTTTGTGCCCCTGATTACATCAAAAGCAATCAAATCGGTGTTGTGAGACTAAACTGGAGACTGCAAAAAAGATTACATCAAAAGAAATGGAATAGGTGTTGCATTTTGTATAGTTAGTATTACATACGTGTATTTGTGTATTCAGTTCAGCTAGTGACGAAAACAGCTGTTGAAAATGTTACCTTTAATACATGTTTAATATCACTTTTCTCTACATATACATGTACATGAAACCAACCCAAACCCTAGCAAAGTTACATCAATTCTATCATGTAAACTATAGGACCAACTACAGTGTCTATTTCCCGGGACATTCAATTATGAATATTTATAACTGATGGAGCACACATGATCACTTTTTGATTATAATCGATCATTGAAACATCTCTATTGATCGGCTCACTGAATATTGGAGTATGGTATATTGTTACACCACCATTCATCATCTTGGTCATGACAGAGTAGTCAATAAAACAGTGATGTGGTTGAATTAAATCCGATATTTCACCGTTAACTAATGCAACATATTGGTAAGCACATTATCCAGTGATATGGTTGAATTAAATCTGTTATTTCAAGGGCTCACCATGGATAAAAAATACCTGTAGCCAAAATATTAGCCAAATGAAATTTTTATTAGCCATATTGAAAATGCTTTAGCCAAAATTGTTTTATGAAGTATTGTATAGAGTATTTTTATATGAATATAAAAATGCATTTTTTTCAGCTAATTGTGTACAAACTGGAATAAATCTGAATAACAAAACCGTATTACCGTATCAAAATCAAAGACAGCAATGGTGTTAGGGACAGTTAATGTATTACTTCTATTTTTTAGTGATGGTGGGGGGTGATGCATTATCTTCAGAGTTGGAAGCCAGTACCCCGTACACCCACCCCCACTTCTAAGGCCTGTGACATTAAATTAACAAAAATATGGGGGTGAGAGCTTTTTTAAAATATAGAACTCATTATTTCTTTAAATAGCAATCTTTATGTTGGTTTGAATTGCTTTTTTCCTTTTTTTTAATTATTATTATTTTTTTACTTTTGTTTTACTTTTTTTAAGTAACCCACCAATTCCCCACCCCCAACAATTTGATAATTTGCGCCATGTTGTTGCTGTTTATTTCAGCGTTGTGTTAAATGCTTGTGATTTCTGCTTGTGAAATACCTAGGCTAGGAATGCTGACTTCACAGTATATTCCATTTATAAAACAAAACAAAAAACATTAATAAATTTTAAATTTACGGTCTTTTTAAAATCCAGCTAACTTATTAAATGTCACCTCACAGTCTTACAAATTTATATCTAACATTATCTAACAAATATGATTATTGTAAACTAATTTTATTCAGTGTATGTTTAACATAATTTGTAAATACTGCATGTTCAATTCCCACGATCACGATCTGCATGCGTGCTCGACCATGGGTACCAACTTAACAAAGACAAAGAAATAAATGAAACTGCAATTAGGTATTCATTGATGCGAATAACTATTGTTTTTCTACAAATTTATATCAAGATTTACTCCTGTGTAATTGTATTGTTTAATGTCCGCAACGATGTCTCTTGACACATGGGTGTCAGCTGACTCTGAAGCATGACGTAATTCGTGCTGAGAGCTGTTCCCAGTTCAGCCAGTGAACGTTCTTCCTAACGTTCGCGAACTATTTGATTGGTGTCCGTAATGTATATTTGGTTTAACGCGAAGTGCACGAACCAGTCTAACGAACGTTTTGTTTTCGTTCGGTCTGGCTGAACTCTGCCCTTAGGATAGCCTACATGTCTTTTGGCCCTGAACTGGCATGTGTATTCAAATCGACACGCGTTGTCGGTCTGTTTTTATTACTTTGGTTCAAAGACTTTACAAAGTTAAAATAACAACTTGCAGATCTTCCAGAATTTGATTTCATACATGTTAAATGCATGCCGTTAAAATTAATAAACGTGATTATTAAAGATCATTAAGCCTGCGCTGTATTCTGCATGACCCTGCACATTTTCCAATGATATGGTTGAATTTAATCTGTTATTTTACAGTTAACTAATAAAACATATTGGTAACCACATTATCCAGTGATATGGTTGAATTAAATCTGTTATTTCAAGGGCTCACCATGGATAAAAAATAGGCTGGTAGGTACTGGGTTCGAATCCCAGTCGAGGCATGGGATTTTTAATCCAGATACCGACTCCAAACCCTGAGTGAGTGCTCCGCAAGTCTCAATGGGTAGGTGTACCACTTGAACCGACCAGTGATCCATAACTGGTTCAACAAAGGCCATGGTTTGTGCTATCCTGCCTGTGGGAAGCGCAAATAAAAGATCCCTTGCTGCTAATCAGAAAGAGTAGCCCATGTAGTGGCAACAGCGGGTTTCCTCTCAAAATCTGTGTGTGGTCCATAACCATATGTCTGATGCCATATAACCGTTAATAAAATGTGTTGGAGTGCATCGTTAAATAAAACATTTCTTTCTTTCTGTTATTTCACAGTTAACTAATACAGCATATTGGTAAGCACATGATCCATATGGTTCCAATGAACACTGCCATCTGTGTTAAAAGGTCAAATGTGCCAAAGAATGTTTAGTAAAATACACAAGTCTTATGATCACTGTAATACTTAGAGAATACCCAACTCACTACTCGGCAATACCGTTTATCTTGCATGAGTGAATTTGTTTATGGACAACATAAATTCATGAGTGCAAGATTAACGGTATTGCCGAGTAGCGAGTTGGGTATTCTATCTATTACCCATTATCAATCTTTATCATTTTATGGAAGATTTTCAAATGAAACGTTTATTGCAAGTTGAGAACAAGAGACAGCGCTGCGTCATACCTGTGACATACGTATCACTGATGACGTAAGTTGGCCTCAGACCACAATTAATTTCACTATGTATTCTCATGTAGCCCTTTTATTAATTTCACCAGGCCATTAGCATTTCACGGGAAACATTACCTGCCTGGGCCCATTGAACACTCGAAAGGACGACATCTGTTGTCCAGCTCTTTTCCGCGTTATATCAATGTAAACAAACACACGTGGGCTAAGGGACCGAATCACACCCATTTCTCTGCATTTTACACAAATTTTGCATGACTTCAATGTGCTCTGGGGGACATTATGCAGTATCCAGAGTAAACCAAGTGCACATATTCACTAACTGCATTCTCTTACCTGTCAAACCCAGTGTAACAATCCAGTATACTAAGCAGCTCCCCAGCCATTAATCACATCACAAGAAAACTATATTTTCTCGCATTAACTTCCGTATTTTGGACAACCAAATGGGTGGATAACTCTAGTCTGAGGCCAGTTAGTTGTTGACATGGATAAAAATAGTTAGGTTGTTTGTTGTTGCCTAACAGTTGTGACGTCAAAGACTAAGTGAAGCACTGTTTATGACGTCAAAGACTATAGTGAAGCACTGTTTATGACGTCAAAGACTATAGTGAAGCACTGTTTATGACGTCAAAGACTACAGTGAAGCACTGTTTATGATGTCAAAGACTACAGTGAAGCACTGTTTATGACATCAAAGACTATAGTGAAGCACTGTTTATGACGTCAAAGACTATAGTGAAGCACTGTTTATGACGTCAAAGACTACAGTGAAGCACTGTTTATGACGTCAAAGACTACAGTGAAGCACTGTTTATGACGTCAAAGACTACAGTGAAGCACTGTTTATGACGTCAAAGACTACAGTGAAGCACTGTTTATGACATCAGAGTCTATAGTGAAGCACTGTTTATGACGTCAAAGACTACAGTGAAGCACTGTTTATGACATCAAAGACTACAGTGAAGCACTGTTTATGACATCAAAGACTACAGTGAAGCACTGTTTATGACGTCAAAGACTACAGTGAAGCACTGTTTATGACGTCAAAGACTATAGTGAAGCACTGTTTATGACATCAAAGACTATAGTGAAGCACTGTTTATGACATCAGAGTCTATAGTGAAGCACTGTTTATGACGTCAAAGACTACAGTGAAGCACTGTTTATGACATCGAAGACTACAGTGAAGCACTGTTTATGACATCGAAGACTACAGTGAAGCACTGTTTATGACATCAGTCTATAGTGAAGCACTGTTTATGACGTCAAAGACTACAGTGAAGCACTGTTTATAACGTCAAAGACTACAGTGAAGCACTGTTTATGACGTCAAAGACTACAGTGAAGCACTGTTTATGACGCCAAAGACTACAGTGAAGCACTGTTTATGACGTCAAAGACTACAGTGAAGCACTGTTTATGATGTCAAAGACTACAGTGAAGCACTGTTTATGACATCAAAGTCTATAGTGAAGCACTGTTTATGATGTCAAAGACTATAGTGAAGCACTGTTTATGACGTCAAAGACTACAGTGAAGCACTGTTTATGACATCAGAGTCTATAGTGAAGCACTGTTTATGACGTCAAAGACTATAGTGAAGCACTGTTTATGATGTCAAAGACTACAGTGAAGCACTGTTTATGACATCAGAGTCTATAGTGAAGCACTGTTTATGACGTCAAAGACTATAGTGAAGCACTGTTTATGACGTCAAAGACTATAGTGAAGCACTGTTTATGACGTCAAAGACTATAGTGAAGCACTGTTTATGACATCAGAGACTATAGTGAAGCACTGTTTATGACGTCAAAGACTATAGTGAAGCACTGTTTATGACATCAGAGACTATAGTGAAGCACTGTTTATGACGTCAAAGACTATAGTGAAGCACTGTTTATGATGTCAAAGACTACAGTGAAGCACTGTTTATGACGTCAGAGTCTATAGTGAAGCACTGTTTATGATGTCAAAGACTACAGTGAAGCACTGTTTATGACGTCAAAGACTATAGTGAAGCACTGTTTATGACGTCAAAGACTATAGTGAAGCACTGTTTATGACGTCAAAGACTATAGTGAAGCACTGTTTATGATGTCAAAGACTACAGTGAAGCACTGTTTATGACGTCAAAGACTATAGTGAAGCACTGTTTATGATGTCAAAGACTACAGTGAAGCACTGTTTATGACGTCAAAGACTACAGTGAAGCACTGTTTATGACGTCAAAGACTACAGTGAAGCACTGTTTATGACGTCAAAGACTACAGTGAAGCACTGTTTATGACGTCAAAGACTACAGTGAAGCACTGTTTATGATGTCAAAGACTATAGTGAAGCACTGTTTATGACGTCAAAGACTACAGTGAAGCACTGTTTATGACGTCAAAGACTACAGTGAAGCACTGTTTATGACGTCAAAGACTACAGTGAAGCACTGTTTATGACGTCAAAGACTACAGTGAAGCACTGTTTATGACGTCAAAGACTACAGTGAAGCACTGTTTATGACGCCAAAGACTACAGTGAAGCACTGTTTATGACGTCAAAGACTATAGTGAAGCACTGTTTATGACGTCAAAGACTACAGTGAAGCACTGTTTATGACGTCAAAGACTACAGTGAAGCACTGTTTATGACGTCAAAGACTACAGTGAAGCACTGTTTATGACGTCAAAGACTACAGTGAAGCACTGTTTATGACGTCAAAGACTACAGTGAAGCACTGTTTATGACGCCAAAGACTACAGTGAAGCACTGTTTATGACGTCAAAGACTATAGTGAAGCACTGTTTATGACGTCAAAACATATCTAAGGGAAGAAAAAAAATTTCTATCCCTAGAGAAAGATCATTTTTCTTTCCCCACTTCTCTCTGCCCATATTGGTAATAAAATTATTTCCTCTGCTAGATGCACATCCACTTTCTAACAATAAATTCATGGTGACATGTAACAGTCTGCATATCTTCTTTTTCAGAAAGCTCATGGGATAGGTCAGCTTTTGTTTGAAATGATGAAAGGAGTCAAGCACCAGTTTCACAGTATCACAGACAAGGTGAGATCTTGTTGTTAAAAACAATGTTTTATTTCTTTAACAAATTAATTGTGGTTGTATGTGAATTACGGGTGGGATGTAGCCCAGTGGTAAAGCGTTTGCTTGATGCGTGGTCGGTCTGGGATCGATCTCCATCGGTGGGCCCATTGGACTATTTCTCGTTCCAGACAGTGCACCACGACTGGTATATCAAAGACCGTGGTATGTACTACCCTGTCTGTGGGATAGTGCATATAAAAGAACCCTTGCTGCTAATCGAAAAGAGTAGCCCATAAAGTGACGGCAGTGGTCTTTAACCATATGTCTGACGCCATATAACCATAAATAAAATGTGTTGAGTGCGCAGTTAAATAAAACAGCAGTGACAATCGCCGTACTTTTGACTTATTGAACAGTTTTAATGAACTAACAAATAGTTTGCCAGAAAACCTTTTCGTCACTAAGCAGGTTAAACATTTATTTTTGTTTCGATATTAAAACTTGCCGTATCACTAAGTGTATCCTCCCCAATCTTTCCATGAATCTCTGTCATCTCTGAAAGTGAAGGGGAAAAAAAGAGGTAGTCATGTGACCAGAATCCAAGTACTTATTGTGCGTCCCACAGGGAATGCCTTTTTTCATGCTATGGAATTTACTACAAGTTGTTTATTTCTGAGACGTTTGTTATTTAAAGGCGTACATCCTAGTTTTAACCTGTAAAAAATGGACGCTAAGTTTAGTTAAATTTACAAATCTGTAACTCATTTGGATAAAGTTATAATAGCGTGAAAGAAGAGTCTGTGACGTTAAAACAGGAAATATCCTTAAAAATAGACTAGAACTCGAAACAATAAACCGCTACTTCTCAGACACATGTGCATTTTTAAAAATGTAAAAAATTCAATTTTTGGTACTATAAACACCAGGATGACCAGAAATACTTTGGTTCTACGGAAATGGATAATCTAAAGAGTGAAATATACGAAATGTTTGAGTTCAGTGAACATAAACAGCTCTAATGGTGAAAAATATGCTGTAATTGTTAAAAACTAATGGTCTGTCCCTTTAAATTGGTCACACAAATTGTATTGTTTGGTTCTTTCCCAAACACTCTTTCTTTTTACGTCAAACCAAACTGAAATTATTTACAAATTTTCTTTTTTTAGATGATGGTACAATAAACATTTTTTTAGATGATGGTACTATAAACATTGAGTGTTGTGATGTTCCTACTAATCCACTGAAAAGAGAGCAAAATACATTTTCTTCAATTTTCTTATTAATGATTAATCTTCTTTCTTTCCGCAGGGAAATAATAAACTGTACATCTTAAAAAGTTATGCATTGACTGTTACTGGCATAGTTAGTTCTCATGCTGTTTTCATAGATAGTTATTTTCCCATGACCAACCAAGACATGCAGAATAAAAAGGTTAATAAACTTACTACACAGGGCTATCTAGTTAATTATCACATTAACAGACAATGCAGTAACTGGTTATCATCATTAATGAATAATTTAAGACACTTTTAATTTGTAAAAATATTTTTATTTTGTTTTCCTCTTGTTTACAGGTATTGCCTCTGTTGTTGTATAAAACTGGCCCATGGAATCCAGAAGGTAGAAAGTGCAAGTTGCCGTGGTCACAAGTGGAGGGAGCGTTGCGTCATTTCATGGGGAGCTGTGCCGATTACACCTCAAAGGAACACGCTGCCCAACTGTGGTCAGTTTTGTTGGTGAGTGTCATTGGTAGAAATTTGAATTTAATAAAATAAGAGCAGGTATAATTCTTGAAAATCCATGATTTGTTATTTTTTGTTTTAAATATGTGATATATTTATGACACCACATTGATAATAAGAAGAGATATGTACACAAGGAAGATAGTCACTTGTTGAATTGATCTCTGAATTCTTACTTCATCAACACATATATATTATAAACACAGGATGTTTGTCTTTAATAAACAAATAACAAGGTAACTATAACTATATTAGCATTATGACCATTTGAAATAAGAAATAATTAAATCAGAAATTTAAGATAATTTAGATATCATAGATTGGTAACTGATATACAAAATGAATAAATAGAGAATAACTAGTTAATGACATTGGATATCTGCTTTATCCTGTGATGATAAGAATGGGAAATTCTGCAAAGGTTGCCGAGCAGAGTTTCTCATTTAGCCTGAAAAGGATAAAGCCGATACCCTACATCATTAACTAGTTATTATCTTTATCCTGTAGACAGTAAAAATTAAGGGAAAAACTATTATTTCTGTTATTTCAGATACATTGTACAATGACCTAGAGGTCAAATGAGCAATTCTGTAATGTAGGCATGTGTCATCACAAGTGACATCAAAAGTCATAATCTGCTAGTATACATTTATGACTGCTTTAATCGATCATAAAAACAATGGTTGCTGGATAAATGTCATATGTGTCTTCCAAAATGTTTGATAAATTAATATTTTACTGTTAAGTGTAAAGGTACAACAGGGACTACCATTTTTGTATTTCAGAACTGTACAACAAGCGTCCTCAGTTCATGCAAGAAGTGTACCAAGAAGCAGCAGAAAGAGTGGGAAGATCAGGTTTGCCGTCTGCTCCGTTTGATGTGTGTGTGGCTGGAACACCACCACGGAGCCATTATCACAGACCCAAAACAAGTGGCAAATGTACGTTGATTATTTCATGAAGACAAGAACACAATTGAATAATGTTTTTGTAGATTTAATAAGCATCATTTAAAACATGTTTATGGAACACACAATTGATTAATGTTTCTGTGGATTTAATAATCATCATTTAAAACATGTTTATTGTATTAACATAAAAAATAGCACCGTCCCTGGACATTGAAAAGTTTTTTTCTTTTTTTCTTTTAGACTCTAATTCAGATTGTGAAGGAAGCTCCAAATCCAGAACATATTGGGGAATCACTGCTGGATGCAATTTCATTGGTTCTCATCATGTCACATGACCATCTACCCATGGATGTAACTGTCAGACTAGTGTCACAGGTTAGTACAAGTGTTTTGTTATTTGCGGGATTTGTGTTACGGGTTAATTTGCTTATAGGAGACATTCAACAATTATTTAACACTAGCAATGGGGTGCGAGGGTGTGATATGGGATGTGTTGCAAAACTTCTTTTTTTTTACGTAAATACAGATAATTTTTATCTAATATTTATTATCAAAGAAAAAACCCAAATTAAAAATACAAACAGAAAATCCAATAATGTTTGTCAATTTAAATCACAGTGATAGGATAAATGGAAGGAGGTTGGTGTTAGAGAGCACTGATTATTTTTGGGAGCGAAGGATTACAAATGAAATGTAGTGGAGAGAATTGTGAAGTAGCCTGTAGAATAATTAATAAATCTAAAAGATTTTATGTCTTCTTTCTATACTTGTTTTGTACATTTCTTTTCAGGTTTATCAAAAGGGGTACAAAGTTACTGATCTGGCAGAATTCACCAAAAAATTGTTTGACTTGCCAATCTTTGAAAAGGTAATATTTAAAATAATCAATAGTAAATTATTATATTTTAGTATCAGAAACATTAAGAATCTGATGTAATTTCTAACATGTCATTTAAATAGGTACGTCCTCATTGAAGACACTGAATTCTGAAAATCATTAAACTATCATGCATATGTATGATTTCTGAGTTCTTTTTTTGTCTTGCAGTTCTGGAATTATTTGACAACAATCAGATGTTTAATTATTGTAATTGACTGCAGTATGTTGATTTTTGAAGCACATCCTAGTGCAGAATATTTTGATGTTTTATTAATGTTTGACTTATGATTGCAGTAATAACACAGAACGAAAAGCAAATTGTTTTCTCCAATTTCGACACATGGTCTAGAAAAGTGGGCAGGATCTAGCTCAGTTGGTAGAGCACTCACCTGAGGTGCTAGGGTCAGAGGATCGAACCTCCTCAGTGGACCCATTCTCTATGTTGTTTTCCTGTCCCAACTGGTACACTATGACTGGTATATCAAAGACCATGGTATGTGCCATCCTGTCTATGGAGAGTGCATATGAAAGATCTCTTGCTGCTAATGGAAAAATGTATTGGGCTTCCTCTAACACTATATGTGCTGTAATGGTGTCATTAACAAAACAAATTTTGGTTTTATGAGTGGAAAAATAAACTTGCTGTTGCTACATATTTATCTATTTATTATGTATATATGCTTATTTCTGTGTTTATACCCATGTAACGTTAGAGCATGCTGTCCTAGGCACACACCTCGGCTATCTAGGATCTTTTGCTTGGCATCCATCGTAGTACTCGCAGGCCAGATTTGTTGCCTCTCTCTCTGTTATAGAGTGGACAGGACTGCAGGAAGTGTTGTGGTGTTTGGTCATCTTTTCCACAATCATAGAGAGCCGAGGGCTGAATACCAATCTTTTTAAGATGTTCTTTCAGTCCGCAGTGACAAAAATTGTTGTTTGCTCGTGGCGAGACAGTTCGTGGAAAGGATCTTGATGTAGATTGTATCTGCCATTTGAAGCAAGGAAGGTGGATTTTTGCCTGTTGTGGATCAAAGTTCTGGTTTCTCTGTAAGATAAATCTTGCAGTTCTGGTAGAGCACCTGAGGGTGTGTTCAGTAGTTCCTTCTGGCATTGTTAAGAGGCACTTATAACCACCTACTATACTTCCCTACTACCGGCGGTCATTAGTTAATCTTGCTATTCTTGGTTTGCAGGACATACTGCCCAATCTTCTGGGCTGGCTGCACTGTGTGCCTCTCGATGACACAGCGTCTGACGTTTGTCTCGGCCTGGTCACCAGACTCCTCCTACACAAAGTCAAACAGCCCAATGATGGGTCAGATTTACAACAGATCCGCTCTTACAACCTCGATTTCTCAACTGTTTTACGGTGAGAGTGCAAGTCAATGTAGAACCTTGTAGTTGTAGAAAGCTTACACCTTTGATGTTCAATCTAGGTGTTAAAGAAACACATTGCATCATACAAATTACATGGCTAAATATGTTATTACTCTACCATTAATGCTTAAAGTAAAAATAAAATTTGTGGGGTGAAACACAGCATTTCACAATGACTGACTTCAAAGACTTTGAGACAAAGATTTTGGTCAACTTTTTTTATGCTATTAGATTCATATAATATGACCTTAAGTTACTTAAATCTGAATCCTTGATATCAGTCTACAATATTCATTCATTAGCTGAGTGAGTTTATGTCTTAGATATAAAAAAAATAAACCTTCACATATTTACACAATTCTAAATTTTAGTGCTACCCCCAAAATCCTTGTTCTTTGACAAAAACCTCATTGCAATGTCCTTTTCATCCCTGTTATGTTTGTATTATTAGTAATTAAAATTATCTATTAAGCTATTGAAGGACTTAAAGGTCATTAAGATAAATAAATTTAATTGCAGCAGCAGAAAACAAGCTGGCAGATTCCAGAAGTTGATTTTATCACTGCTGACGACGGAATGTGAAGATATTCGACAAGAACCAGGCTATCTCAGTCAGATGTGGGCAGCTCTGGTTTGTGTTCCTCATATCAGGTACTTCAAGTTGGTTTATTTTCCTCTTCTCATAACAGGTACTGCAATTTGGCTTGTATTCTTCAACTTGACCGCTTTGGTTTGTGTTTCTCATATCAGGTACTGCAATTTGGTTTGTGTTTGTCATATCATGTACTGCATATTGGTTTGTGTTTGTCATATCAAGTACTGCAATTTGGTTTGTTTTCCTATGATTGTGTATCATAACTTGGTCTGTGTTCCACATATCAAGTACTGCAACTTAATTGTGTTTCTCATATCGGGTACTGCTACTTGGTTTTATTCAATCTTACTATAGTGATAAAGACATATTCTAACCATATGATATATTTATATTATAAACCATATATGTGCGATCTGGACCGGAACTTGTAAATGAAGAATTCCATTTTTAATTTTACTGGAGTTGGCACCTTTTTATTACTGACATCATGTCTGATTTAAAAATTATGTTGCATCGTATTTGAAACAACATACAATATTGCCACAGAGTATGATTCTTAATGTTAGGTAAAGTCATAAAAGAAAGATTGATTAATAGATTTAAGAAAATATAGTTATGATGTTAAATTAAAAATAGTTTTTGTAAAAAATAAAAGAAGGTATGTAATAAATACAGAACTTCACATACGTTGTTTTTGCTTCCTATTTATTGCACTTGTTTATTATGCGTGAGAATATACCATTCTGCCACTATGCGGTCTTGTGGTATATACTCTTGCGCAAAATAAACTTGCATATTGTATGTATATTGCACTCCTCATATCATATCTGAACTAAAGTTGTACAGGTGGGGATGGGGGTGCAAGAAAAGAAAATATTGGGTAACACAGTTATAAACTGTGTTATAAATTTTCTTCCTTTGGGTGGAATCTAGCATTTTTTCCTGTCTCATAGTTTTTAGTTTTTCTGCTGGTAATTGTAGTTGTGTATGTCAAATTGCTTGCTGTTGTGACCTTTATTTGATCTGATGGATCTGATACATGCATTATATATATTGATCTATTTATCCCATAAAATAGTATTAGGCATTTGTCTTGTCTAATACCAGTCATGAGTTTATGTGGGAAAAGTGTACACTAGTCGTTTGTATACAGCAACAAAAACCTAACAGTTGCATCAGTATCTACAATGAAGATACTTTTTAGGATATTTATTTCCTAACTGTTTATATTGACACTGATTTCAGCCCGGTTGTAAAGTCGGATGTCATGGATGGTATCAAGAAAGCCTGGAGCACACTTAAAAGTTTGTTATCATCTAGTGAAGAAAAACAGAGTGAGTCTATTGTATATTAAGAGAGGGTGGGACGTAACCTAGTGGTACAGCACTTGCCTGATGTGTGATAGGACTAGGATTGATTCCCGGCAGTGGGCCCATTGGACTATTTCTTGTTGTATGTGCCATCGTGTCTGTGGGATGGTGCATATAAAAGATGCCTTGCTACTAATGAAAAAAATATAGCAAGTTTCCTATCTAAAATGACCAAATATTTAACATCCAATAGCCGATGATTAATAAATCTGTGTTCTCTAATGGTGTTGTTAAACAAAACAAACTTTTTTAATGTTACATTTATGTTTTATTTCTATAAAAAGTATTTAAATTATGTCTGAAGGGCATGGAGAGTTACAAAGGTATTGCTCTACTTAAAATACCTCAGTAAATAATTAGAGATGTCATCTAATGCAAGTAATGCTTTACAGTGTTTGATCATTACATCCAAAGTGTATTGATTACGGAAAAGTAATGGGCAGATTTGTAATGGTTTCTCAGTACAGGCGTATTTTTAGTGTTTCTCGCTGTCTGTATTGTTTCTTTGACACATGGAATATGTGGTGTCAGTATAGACCATACTTATACTGTAAATATTTATTTCCTTTGTGAAGTCTATAATATAAAAATATGTGTAACACTGAATGTTAGAAAAAGCTATGAGAACTATATTGTTGTGACAGTACATTAGAAAAGCTACCCAGATCTATCAATTTTTAAGGTGTTACTATCATTCACTTGTTAAATAAACACAACACCATTTTCCCAACAATGTTTTCTTTTCTTTTTGAATAGACTCAGTCTGTTATGAAATTGTGTCTTTACTCTAAAAGCTCACCTATAGTAAATAACAAGAGGTTATAGCTGCTAAAACATCTTTCACTTTTGTTTAATCAGGTTTCTGATGATTGAAAATCTGTGTGACTCATTTATCGGTAACACAGAAATAAATCTAAGTAACCCATTTACTTTTTGCATAATCCGTTATACCCAAGTAAATGATGCTCCAAATTTCGTGAGAGCAAAAAATAGGTTATGCAAAATTAGATTTGCAAGAGCAATGCGTGAACGAAATGATCATTCTTACAATTTTTTGAGGCCTGTTTAATGTAATCATTATTACAATATCTTATTTTCTCTGTAGATGTTCTCTTTGTGATGGAACAAGCAGTTGTCTCCCTTCTGTCACTCACTGACGATTCACTTCTGTATCTGTGTTTGCCGTGGAACGACATCAAACAACTTTTACAGTGAGTCTGTGATGAGCTATGCTGTTACACAGTAGGGAAAGTTTACATGTAAATAACATTAATAATACTACATTCACTGTTATTTCTGTCTCCGGCAGTAACTGTGTTACTTTAATCTGTTAAACATAATGCAGTGGTATTATAATTATGTTAATATTATTATAACACGGTGACTGTACTGGGTGTCGTTAAACAATTCATTCAATCGTTCATTCGTTCATTCATTCATTGTGTGCATGCCTGCTATCAATATCATATACTATTGTGGTGTCATTAAACAAAGCAAACTGTACATTTTAAACTCTGTATATCTGTATAATATCTGTACATAGATTGTTGCTTTTGTTACAGACGGTATCCCTATAACTACTGTGTGTTCTAGTGGTGTTGTTAAATAAAAACTGCCCATGATAACTTCACACTATTTCATGTTTCTGTTACAGACAGTTTCCCAGTAACTACCATGTACTGAAGATGGCCGATCTCTACCTCAGCCAAGCTCTGATTGACGAAGTTTCTGATATGCTGCTCGAACATTGTCTTCTTGACATATTTGGTTTCCTGGAAAAGAACTTGGCATCTTGGTCACATCCAGTAAGTTCTGTTTTAAATATTTCCTGGAAAAGAACTTGGCATCTTGGTCACATCCAGTATATTCTATTTTAAATGTTTCCTGGAAAACAACTTGACATCTTGGTCACTTATGCTGAGTTGTCATTAAACAAATATTGTTTTCCTTTTTAATAAAGAGGTGATCATTTAGGGTAGAATTTAAAATCCAAGATATGCTCACTGAATGGTTGGAATATTTCCGATTATTTCTCTGGAACATAATTATGTTGAAATATGAAACATGATATAAAATCCTCACCAGGGGTTATTATTTTGCTGACCACTAAGCTTGTAGTCCGACTAGCTCAGATATTATTCTGTATACCTTTTAAAAGTCGTGGGATGAAGTTCAAATCACTTATATTAATGATGGATAGTTTGTTATAAGTTTAATAGACATTCCAGTTAAAATTTGGTTAAAAGATTTCTACATTTAATTTAATGTTTTTGTTACTGCAATTTATGTGTGTTGTGCCGACATTAACTTCACATAACTGATAGTTTGTGTTTTGTTTGTGTTTAGGTGCGTCTACTGTCTCTTCACATTCTGTCTCTGTTTCCAGTGAAGCTGCCACAGGTTGAAGATGTAGTAAGTCCTTACTCATAATGAACCTGATTTCAGTGGGTCTACCATTTATTATCATATATGAATCATATGAAAAATACATATTAAATATATAAATATACACTCTGTGTAACAATGATCATTAATACTATTCATAACTGAGTTGCGTTTATCCATATTTACTCAGAGCCCATGAACATAGTTACGGTGCAAACGTTTTGAAAGCCATTAGACTAGACTAAAATGTTAAAAGCATGGGGTCAGATAGGCCAGTGGTTAAGTGGTCTTCTTGTGATACGACATAGGATGTTTGTCATGTGATGTGTTGTGTATACCACAATCATAGTCGCTCATACGGGTACAGGAATTTATGCAGGGGCAGTTCAGGGCCCAATTTCACTAAACATCGTAAGTTATATTTTGCACGTAAACGTAAATCTACAACTGAAGAGTATTTCACAAAGAAGTGTTAACGTAAGTTAAGTTAGACGTAAATCTAAGAGTGCCCTCGGCGACAACTAGTGGCACACATAAATTGCTATATCCACTTCAATAATTCATAAAATGGTAACACTTTTGATGTTTGTAAAGTGTTTAACAAATTAACTCCCTTTATTAATCCAGTGATAGTCAGTTTAGTTACCTGTGTCATTTGATCCACTCGGGGCGGGATTTAGCTCAGTCGGTTAAGTGCTCGCTTGAGGTGGCAGCGTGGCAGGATTGAACCACCTCGGTGGATACATTCAACTGATTTGGGTTTTTTTAGGTTCCAACCAGTGCATCACAGCTTGTCAAAGGCCGTAGTATGTGCTTTCCTGTCTGTGGGAAAGCTGATATAAAAGATCCCTTGCTGCATTAGGAATTTTTTTTTGCAGGTTTCCTCTAATAACTACTTGTCAAAATTACCAAATGTTTGACATCGAATAGCCGATGAATAATAAATCAATGTGTTTTAGTTAAACAAAAACTACTTTTTTTTAATCCACTCATTTTTTTTTTTTTTCAAATAGGCTGATAGCATTCAATTAAGACGAGTCTGCATATTTTCTGATATATGCAAATGTATTCAGCAACAAACCAGACGATACTTTTCCCCAGTACCTATTTCGTCTACCAGCTCCCATTAAACGCAGGGCCGTACCGTCATCTGGACATGGGGGTGTGGTAAACTGTCCTGAAAATGCGTCTCTTCTCGTCTTTATTACGAATATATGTGGATCCCTTTTGGACCTCGGCTCATTTGCCTTGCACAAACTCAACTTGCTCCTTTTACAGTTCTGTGACACCCCTCTCCCTTTTACAAATGTCTAGATCTGCATCTGCTATCAAACGTATTATTTTAAAACATATATTTGACTGCCGTGCAATGTTTTACTTTTATATTTTTCAAATTCAACGTAATATTTTCTCTACAATTTAGAACTAATATATATCCATACACAAATGACTGCCTGCTCAACTGATTATTATTTTGATAGGGGTGAAAAAAAAAGAAGAAAACCCTCTCCCCCCACAAAATACACCCAAACAGTGGCGTAGCGTGGGCGGGGCCACTGGGGCGGTTGCCCTGGGCGCAAAATTCTTTACTGGTGGAAGGGGAAGTGCTAGAGCACATTGATTTATTAATAATCGGCTTTAGATGTCAAATTTCTGCAAAGTAAGTTAGTAGTATTTCTACGACTGGCTTCGTGAAATGGAGTAAACGTACACGTAGAGGTAGACGTACGACAGGTGTAAGTTTTACACGTAAACGTAAATTTACGATGTTTAGTGAAATAGACTCCAGAGTGCGAAGTTTCTAGAATGGGTCTAGTCATGCTTTCTCAGAAACTGCATTAAAAGAGAAAAATTAGCTTCTTGTAGTTCAGCCGGTTATTTTACGGTATCCACTTTACAATTACAGTGTACTACACTAGTATTACATCTCTTCAGAATTCAGATCGTCTCAGTGTGTTTGAGATATGTCTGGCTGCAGAGCGCTGCCCACTCAGTGTGTACTACACTAGTATTACATCTCTTTCAGACTTCAGATCGTCTCAGTGTGTTTGAGATATGTCTGGCTGCAGAGCGCTGCCCACTCAGTGTGTACAACCTAGTATTACATCTCTTTCAGACTTCAGATCGTCTCAGTGTGTTTGAGATATGTCTGGCTGCAGAGCGCTGCCACTCAGTGTGTACAACCTAGTATTACATCTCTTTCAGACTTCAGATCGTCTCAGTGTGTTTGAGATATGTCTGGCTGCAGAGCGTTGCCCACTCAGTGTGTACAACCTAGTATTACATCTCTTTCAGACTTCAGATCGTCTCAGTGTGTTTGAGATATGTCTGGCTGCAGAGCGTTGCCCACTCAGTGTGTACAACTACCGTGACCGACTGATGCATCTCCAGAAACTCGACCACGGCCTTGTACAGTCGTGTATTCCGGCCGGACCGTTCAGCAAGGTGGGTTTCTTAACGTGGTTTCTCTGGACATTCCTAATATTACTGGATCTACTTAGTATTGTTTCCTTTAAATATCCTGAATGTAATTGTAAAATACTTTTAAAGAGTCTTAATTTTATTATTTTTGTTTGTCTAATTGTATATAGAGAGATAAGTCATGTAATGAAATGGCACTTTTCAAATACTTAGTATATTCAAGGTTTGAAACAGAATATTTTGCCGCATTAGAACAGCCTAATAGAAGAGGAAAATTCTTGAAACACTGGTGCTTCGAAGGGGTCGTTGCCTCGTGCAATAATGCCTTCGACATTACATATTAGCTGTGATAAAGCACAAAATGTAGAAAAAATAGGCCTGGACCTCCCGGCTTGTAGCTTTAGAGGCCAGGCCCGCAAACCAGGTTAGAATTTTGTAAATAATTTTTAAGCAACATACACTAAAGAAATTAAAAGAAAACAAAAACACAAGCACACACTAAATAATTTATTTTAATACAAGCACAAACACTATGTACATATATATTTTTTAACATTGAATGATCACCTGGTTAATTGTATATAGGTAGGGGTTTTTAACATTCAACAATCACCTGGTTAATTGTATATAGGTAGGGTTTTTAACATTCAACGATCACCTGGTTAATTGTATATAGGTAGGGTTTTTTAACATTGAACGATCACCTGGTTAATTGTATATATGTAGGGTTTTTAACATTGAACGATCACCTGGTTGATTGTATATAGGTAGGGTTTTTAACATTGAACGATCACCTGGTTAATTGTATATAGGTAGGGTTTTTAACATTGAACGATCACCTGGTTAATTGTATATAGGTAGGGTTTTTAACATTGAACGATCACCTGGTTAATTGTATATAGGTAGGGTTTTTTAACATTGAACGATCACCTGGTTAATTGTATATAGGTAGGGTTTTTAACATTGAACGATCACCTGGTTAATTATATATAGGTAGGGATTTTAACATTGAACGATCACCTGGTTAATTGTATATAGGTAGGGTTTTTTAACATTGAACGATCACCTGGTTAATTGTATATAGGTAGGGATTTTAACATTGAACGATCACCTGGTTAATTGTATATAGGTAGGGATTTTAACATTGAACGATCACCTGGTTAATTGTATATAGGTAGGGATTTTAACATTGAACGATCACCTGGTTAATTGTATATAGGTAGGGATTTTAACATTGAACGATCACCTTGTCAATTGTATATAGGTAGGGATTTTGATGAATAAATGGGGCACCCGGCTTGTCCGGTGATGCCTGAATAGAGAAGGAAAAAAAAAAGTTGTATATATTGAAGTTCTTTGTGCAGATTTAAATGTGTATTTTAGAGAACATTGAATATCTGTGATTTAAGAGCATGCCATTATATTATATGGCAGATTAAAATTGTGTGTGTAAGTTTCATTGTTATGTGATCATGTTTTAAGTGTAATAAACATCATACTGAAATTCGGTGTGCAGGTTCCGTTGTATCTGGTAGGCAGCGTAATAAACACTATACTGACGTTCTGTGTGCAGGTTCCGTTGTTGTATCTGGTAGGCAGTGTAATAAACACCATATTGACGTTCAATGTGCAGATTCTGTTGTATCTGTTAAGTGTAATAAACACCATACTGACGTTCTGTGTGCAGGTTCCGTTGTATCTGTGTTGTGTAATAAACACCATACTGATGTTCTGTGTGCAGGTTGTTGTATCTGGTACGCAGTGTAATAAACACCATACTGACGTTCTGTGTGCAGGTTGTTGTATCTGGTAGGCAGTGTAATAAACACCATACTAACATTCTGCGTTCAGGGTCCGTTGTTGTATCTGTGTTAACTGTAATAAACACCATACTGACGTTCTGTGTGCCGGGTCCGTTGTTGTATCTGTGTTAAGTGTAATAAACACCATACTGACGTTCTGTTTGCAGGTTCCGTTGTTGTATCTGTGTTAAGTGTAATAAACACCATACTGACGTTCTGTGTGCCGGGTCCGTTGTTGTATCTGTGTTAAGTGTAATAAACACCATACTGACGTTCTGTGTGCCGGGTCCGTTGTTGTATCTGTGTTAACTGTAATAAACACTATACTGATGTTCTGTGTGCCGGGTCCGCTGTTGTATCTGTGTTAAGTGTAATAAACACTATACTGACGTTCTGTGTGCCGGGTCCGTTGTTGTATCTGTGTTAAGTGTAATAAACACCATACTGACGTTCTGTTTGCAGGTTCCGTTGTTGTATCTGTGTTAAGTGTAATAAACACCATACTGACATTCTGTGTGCCGGGTCCGCTGTTGTATCTGTGTTAAGTGTAATAAACACCATACTGACGTTCTGTGTGCCGGGTCCGTTGTTGTATCTGTGTTAACTGTAATAAACACTATACTGACGTTCTGTGTGCCGGGTCCGCTGTTGTATCTGTGTTAACTGTAATAAACACTATACTGACGTTCTGTGTGCCGGGTCCGTTGTTGTATCTGTGTTAAGTGTAATAAACACCATACTGACGTTCTGTTTGCAGGTTCCGTTGTTGTATCTGTGTTAAGTGTAATAAACACCATACTGACGTTCTGTGTGCCGGGTCCGTTGTTGTATCTGTGTTAAGTGTAATAAACACCATACTGACGTTCTGTGTGCCGGGTCCGTTGTTGTATCTGTGTTAACTGTAATAAACACTATACTGACGTTCTGTGTGCCGGGTCCGCTGTTGTATCTGTGTTAAGTGTAATAAACACCATACTGACGTTCTGTGTGCCGGGTCCGTTGTTGTAACTGTGTTAAGTGTAATAAACACCATACTGACGTTCTGTGTGCCGGGTCCGTTGTTGTATCTGTGTTAAGTGTAATAAACACCATACTGACGTTCTGTGTGCCGGGTCCGTTGTTGTATCTGTGTTAACTGTAATAAACACTATACTGACGTTCTGTGTGCCGGGTCCGCTGTTGTATCTGTGTTAAGTGTAATAAACACCATACTGACGTTCTGTGTGCCGCGTCCGTTGTTGTATCTGTGTTAAGTGTAATAAACACCATACTGACGTTCTGTTTGCAGGTTCCGTTGTTGTATCTGTGTTAAGTGTAATAAACACCATACTGACGTTCTGTGTGCCGGGTCCGTTGTTGTATCTGTGTTAAGTGTAATAAACACCATACTGACGTTCTGTGTGCCGGGTCCGTTGTTGTATCTGTGTTAACTGTAATAAACACTATACTGACGTTCTGTGTGCCGGGTCCGCTGTTGTATCTGTGTTAAGTGTAATAAACACCATACTGACGTTCTGTGTGCATGTTCCGCTGTTGTATCTGTGTTAAGTGTAATACACACCATACTGACGTTCTGTTTGCAGGTTCCGCTGTTGTATCTGTGTTAAGTGTAATAAACACCATACTGACGTTCTGTTTGCAGGTTCCGCTGTTGTATCTGTGTTAAGTGTAATAAACACCATACTGACGTTCTGTTTGCAGGTTCCGCTGTTGTATCTGTGTTAAGTGTAATAAACACCATACTGACGTTCTGTGTGCAGGTTCCGGTGTTGTATCTGTGTTAAGTGTAATAAACACCATACTGACGTTCTGTGTGCAGGTTCCGTTGTTGTATCTGTGTTAAGTGTAATAAACACCATACTGACGTTCTGTTTGCAGGTTCCGTTGTTGTATCTGTGTTAAGTGTAATAAACACCATACTGACGTTCTGTTTGCAGGTTCCATTGCTGTATCTGATAGGCAGTGTCTTCCTCAACTTCAAACTGCTGTGGGACCCACTGAGAGTTCTGATCTCCAGTCATGCTCAGGGGCTGGAGAAAAGTGCATTCTGGGAGGTCTATTGTGAACATCTCGTCAACGGTGCTAGCATGGCAGGTAGGGTGTAGTGTTTTGTCCATCTTGACAAATTGGGTTAATTTGAAAAGGATAAATCTATACTGCTAGCATGGCAGGTAGGGTGTAGTGTTTTGTTTATCTTGACAAATTGGGTTAATTTGAAAAGGATAAATCAAGAGTGTGTTTTTGAAAATTCAAAAAAAATTCAAACCCCGATGAATGTAAACGAAATAACATACTTACTAATGATAATACGAAAAGTGCATAATTTATTTTGAATTATTTTTGGTCCATAAATAACACTCGTTAATACAAAGTACCAATATAAAATGACTACCTGACAACGTAATTTTTATGTTCATCGAGAAATGAACAAACTCTCATTGCTATGGCTGGACCAATGGGATGATGTTTTATTGTAATGAATGTAACAGAAATTGAATTATTAACTTTTGATCATGGTATCATATTTTATAGAAAAGAGTTATGAAGGCAGTCGATTACAGACAGTGTCAGACTCCAACAAGTCAGTGTGTAGTGACTCAAACCACACGTGTGTGTCCGGCTTGTTCAACCAGCAGACGGCAGGGAGTGTCGACACAGACAGTCGCCCGGACTTCACAAACTTCCGTCTGCAGCTGTGGAAGTCCATGCATCTCTTCTCAGACAAGTGCGAGCCCAAATCAAGAGAGATCTCTCCTTTGTTCATTCGCTTCCTCAGGTTTGTGGCTTTCAGATAGATTCATGTATGACTTGTGGAATTGTTTTGAATATTGAAATAGATTCGTGCAGAAATGAAGTATATCTTGACTTGTGGAATTGTTTTGAATAGTGGGATAGATTCGTGCAGAAATGAAGTATATCCTGACTTGTGGAATTGTTTTGATTATTGAGATAGATTTGTGCTAGACTGAGGTATATTGGACTTGTGGAATTTTTTTGAATATTGAGATAGACTTAGGTATAACTTATGTATGGTTATAGAGTGAATGTTACAAAACATCTCTGTTCAAATAGGCACTGACTATTAATTTACTCCAAATATATGTATACAATTTTTTTTAAAGTGATGATATATTACCATCATAATATATTGTATACAACTGTCACATAATGAACTGTTTAATGTAAAACAGCCAAATGTTTTTTTTTTTAGCAATGAGTATTTTCCATCAGATTTAAGTGTTGCTCCAACACAGAATATTTCTGATCGTGGATTGGACGAATCACAGGAAGTTGAAGAAGACGTGGATGGAGATCAGTCAGAAGAGGATGTGACATCACATCCTGTCAAGTCTGGTGACAGGACCACAAAGAGAAAAGGAGTTACAAAGTAAGACTGTAATTGGTTGTACATTAAATCTTCATAGTTTTGAGGGTTTTTTCTTCAGAATATAGCAATCCTCCAAATTCACTTTTCTATGAGTCATAATTGCATATTTATCTTTCAATCCAATCAGAGGGAACTATAGGTTTTTGTCTGTCTGTGTCTGTTTGTCCGTCTGTCCATCTATCTGTCTATCCCACATATAGTTTTCTGAACTTTTTTCGCAATACCTCAAGACATTGAGCTGACATTTTGTGAATAGCTTTATCATGTAGAATTACACATCAAAGTTTCATGGGGTTTTACCCAGTTTTGGACAGAGTTATGGCCCTTGAACTTAGGAAATATGAAAATTTGTTGGGCCTTAAAGGGGACATTTATTGCTGTAGCAGTACTCTCAAAATGCTAGTATACTTTATATGGCCTTATGTGTAACAATATTTTATTAAAAACATTTGTTGTGGGTTCTTCTCTGCATAATTGTATTATTTTAAAGATTTATTTCACTTACATTATATGTATTTATTTATGTTATGATTATTGTGTATTTTTCAGATCTCTGCTTGTACATCTTGAATTATTCTCCAAGTTTAAAAATCCCAAATCTTTGTACCTGGAACCAGAGCTAAACAAATATTACTTTGAGGTAAATTGATTTATTACCATTCATTTATTTATTTATTTATTTATTTAAGGCACATAAATGTTTCAACCTGTCAGTTACTTATTAGTGCCATCAGAAATTAGTGAGGACTGCTGCATTATAATACTGGATGATACATTACAGAGGATATATTTCAGAGACTTGATCACCATATTAATGGATATATTAAATTTAAGATAAACTTACTTGGCCGAATTTACGAAGCCTGTTTTTCTTAACCGCAGGTGTTTAGGCACAATGAATCTATGTAGTTACACGTGTGTAAGTCAGGTGTTTAGGCACAATGAATGTATGTAGTTACACGCGTGTAAGACAGGTGTTTAGGCACAATGAATGTATGTAGTTACACGCGTGTACGTCAGGTGTTTAGGCACAATGAATGTATGTAGTTACACGCGTGTAAGTCAGGTGTTTAGGCACAATGAATGTATGAAGTTACACGCGTGTAAGTCAGGTGTTTAGGCACAGTGAATGTATGAAATTACACGCGTGTAAGATAGGTGTTTAGGCACAGTGAATGTATGTAGTTACACGCGTGTAACACAGGTGTTTAGGCACAATGAATGTATGTAGTTACACGCGTGTAACAGGTGTTTAGGCACAATGAATGTATGTAGTTACACGCGTGTAACACAAGTGTTTAGGCACAATGAATGTATGTAGTTACACGCGTGTAAGACAGGTGTTTAGGCACAATGAATGTATGTAGTTACACGCGTGTAACACAGGTGTTTAGGCACAATGAATGTATGTAGTTACACGCGTGTAACAGGTGTTTAGGCACAATGAATGTACGTAGTTACACTCGTGTAAGACAGGTGTTTAGGCACAATGAATGTACGTAGTTACACGCGTGTAAGACAGGTGTTTAGGCACAGTGAATGTACGTAGTTACACGCGTGTAAGACAGGTGTTTAGGCACAATGAATGTACGTAGTTACACGCGTGTAAGACAGGTGTTTAGGCACAATGAATGTACGTAGTTACACGCGTGTAAGACAGGTGTTTAGGCACAATGAATGTACGTAGTTACACGCGTGTAAGACAGGTGTTTAGGCACAATGAATGTACGTAGTTACATGTGTAAGTAAAAAACAGGCTTTGTAAATTTGGCCCACTTTGATTTTAATGTCATAAAATGTCAGTGTTTTGGTCACATAAAACAATGTGATAAATGTTCTCCAATTTTAATCTGGAATAGTATGTTATAAAAATTAACAACATTTCCAAGAATAATAAACTAAAGACATAAGAGCTAATGAAAGTCGTAAGCATTTTTCCAGAATTTCCTGTTTCAACACTACTTAAAAACTGTTCCTGATTTTGTCCTTGATAGAAATGTTTGCAATAAGCCCATATTTTTAAAGACGTTTAGTTCAAGGTTGAATTTTTGTGTTCAGCTCCATTTCTCACAAACTGTAAATCGATTTTATTTCAGTTTGTGCAGCACAAGAACAATGATGTACAAAAGATGGCATTCCAGTGTTTAATGACATACAAGCCTGCATATCTTGTGCCATACCGGTTAGTTTGTCTACCAATAACATATTCACTTCCTAAGAAAACGAAATTCCTAAATTTAACATTCATTTATTTGGTATAAAGCATATTGTCATTGTGTGTGTCCATTTGTACAGAATTCCTTATTCTACCCAAATATGCAAATGATTGAGATAATTAGATGAAGTTTTATATTATTAATAAGTTTTTTTACTTTTTAATCTCAATGCCCCTTTTTGTCTCTCCTTTGAATTTAGTCTAATTTTTTCATCTGGCAGATCCTTTCTACTTCCTTTACAGTCCACCTCTGTATTTCTGATTTCTCATCTGTTCATCACTATGTTTATAATTCATCTTTTCACTGTAACATTGGAATAAATGATTCATTTATGTACTAAAAGTAAAGGTATATTATTCGTTGCTTGTTGCAGTGAGAACTTCCTGCGCATTCTTGATGATAAGACGTTTAAAGAAGAGATTGTCTTGTTCAGCATTGATGAAGAGTCCAGCATTATCAAAACTGAACACCGAAACGAATTACTCACAGTTCTTATGGGGTATGTATTATCAAGACTGAACATGAAAAGAATTACTAACAGTTCTTATGGGGTATGTATTAATAAGACTGAACATGAAAAGAATTACTCACCGTTCTTATGGGGTATGTATTATCAAGACTGAACACGAAAGAATTACTCACTTTTCTTATGGGTATGTATTATCAAGACTGAACACGAAAAGAATTACTCACAGTTCTTATGGGTATGTATTATCAAGACTGAACATGAAAAGAATTATTCAAGTTCTTATGGGATATGTATTAATAAGACTGAACAGGAATTACTCACAGTTCTGTTGGGGTATGTATGCTTTTGCGTCCTGGATTTCATTACTTAAGTTTGATTCATGTCTCAATTTAATTCAGTTACCTAAATTTCTTTGTTACCCAAGTTTGATTCAGTAACTCGTGTTTGATTCAGTTACTTGAGTTACCCGAGTTTGATTCAGTTACTTGACTGATTCAGTTATCCAAGTTTGATCCAATTATTTAAGTTTGATTCAATTGTTTAAGTTTGATTGAGTTACTTATGTTTGATTCAGTTACCCAGGTTTAAATCAGGGCTAGTTCTGGGTGAGCAGAACATTTCACCATACAATCTATTTAAACTTAAAACATTACTCAAATCCAATTATTTTCTAAAAATTAACAATTATTACATGAAATATATCCTCAAATTAAAATCAAATTCACCAATTGTTTGGTGAATTTAGCAAGTGCCAGAGCTAGGCCTGGACTCTAATACAGCTTTAGCAGAATAGGTACAGTGGAATTAACATTTCAGACACTTTCAAGTAAATACAACATAAAAATTAAATATGTTTAATATCATAACTTTCAAGTGTTATGTTTTGGGTTTGCCTGTAGTTTAGGATTCTATTTACCTGTAGTTTAGGATTCTGTTTGCCTGTATTTTAGGATTCTGTTTGCCTGCATTTTAGGATTCTGTTTGCCTGCATTTTAGGATTCTGTTTGCCTGTATTTTAGGATTCTGTTTGGGCGGATGCAGAGCAAGGCTGGGAAGGACACGACTGGCCGTGCGAAGAGCAGCGTGCGCCAGTCTATTGTGTTCCGCTTCCTTGCTGGCTGCTCCATGGACGAACTTCACACGTTTCTCGACCTCGTCTTCAAGCCATGTCAACAGTTGATTACAGGTATTTCAACACTTTCTCTATATAGTGAGAGAAGAAACCTGTTCGTGCCACATATCCTACTATAGAATAGCAGCAAGTGATCTTTCATACACAGTTTACCAAAGAGAGACATGCAGGGTTTAAGCTGAACCTAACAGGATAAAAATCTTACTGATAGGTCCACTAAGGGTGTTTGATCCTAGGACCCGTCATGCTTCAGATAATAATAAGGGGCATGAGGTACAGTTCAGTAATACTGTCAAACTGCTAGTTTCATTGTACTAGAACTGTAGAGGTGTAGAGGTATAGTACCCAAACAGTTCCTTTGGTTGTTTTCTGCAGGATCAAACTCCTCACTGGATCCATCTTTTGATTGTTTTTTTCCCTATCCCATCTCAGTGCACCACAACTAGTTTATCCAAGGCCATGGTATGTGAGGTCCTGTTGAAAAATGCATGTAAAAGATCTCTTACTGCTTTTGGGAAAAGACCACATGTCAGGATTATACATTGAGTAGCCAGTTATTAATTAATGTGGATGCTCTAGTTGAGTTGTTAAAAACACACTATGTTTGGGTTGTTTTCAGCTGATCCTTGTACCATGATTGACGACATTAAGAACACGCTGAACCTTCAGGAGGTGATGCCGCTACGCAGGATGAAAGGGTGAGAGTTGATGAGATTGTCACAGTTTATCATCATCATTTAAATTGCCAGAATCCTAAAAAGACTTCTTTCAAATTCATAATCCCATGTTGCACAATGTAAAACATGAACTTTGTTAATTAATCTTGGCAGTTACTTATATTTCTGTATTTTTTGCAAGAAAAGTATTAAATTCAAACCTTGTAAATATGTATTTCACATATTAGTTCGCGTCTCTCTGTCTGTCTGTCTGTCTGTCTGTCTGTCCGTCCATCTGTATCTCTATTGACTGTCTGTCTGTCTTGTCTCTCTTTGTCTGTCCAGCTGACCCACATATAGTTTACTGAACTTTTGTTGTTGTTGCAATGTCTCAAGATCCTGAGCTTTATCATGTACTGTTACAATTTGACCTTCATAGTGATTTACCAATTTCTTTTATATGACCCTTAAACTTAAAGATAATTGTTTTTATTAGGCATGGTAGGGAACATTTATTGCCTTGGCAGTCCTCTCCGAATTCTTGTTTATAATTGTGTATTATTCATTTTCTATACTAGGGAAGTGGGTTGCAGCTGAGGGTATTTCTCTTATAATGATTTTGCATCAGTATATTTATTTGCACAAGTTTGTGAATGACTTTTTCTTAGACAGTCTGCTAGAACTTGTTTGATAGTCAATACCACTTCTATAAAAATGTATATATCCTTCAAAGATATGTGATTTGTATAGGCCTAATTTGCAAAGTTAAATAATTTAGATTGTATGTGAGCTGAAAAATATATACAATAAATGTGTTTATTATTTTGTTTTCAGAATATTGAACACAATGGCTGTGATAACCAACAAACTGGGTCATATGATCGAGAGTTATCTCCCGTCTCTGTTGCGCATCATCGTTGGTCTGGCATCAACCTGTGCATTATGCCTGGAGAAACGGGAAGAGGTTAAATCCAGTGCTGTTATTTCACTGAAGATTGTTCGACGTCTCGCTTCTGCAAGGATTATAAGTGTAAGTTTTATTATACTGTTGTTCTACTCATTTGTCTTCTCTTATTCCTAACAAACTATTGGAAAAGTTATGTTCCATATGTGTACACAGACATTTTCATTTATGGCAGAGGTTAAGACAAAAATATTACGAATACATTTTTACAGTTATGTATGTGTATTTGTGTGTGTGTGTCACCCTCGTGTTCGTTCCTTCAGTTCCGTAATATAAATATAAACTTGAAACAGAAAAATGATAACAGGTTGCTGATAGTTGACGACACAATACATTGGTTTAGTGTTTATGAGGTTCACTAGGTCATTACGAATAGTTTAGTAGTCTTGTATGCTTATTAGACCCCTACTGGTCCATTTGGTGGGTACTAAAGGTTTCATCTGGTGGGTACTAAAGGTTTCATCTGGTGGGTTCTAAAGGTTTCATTTGGTGGGTACTAAAGGTTTCATTTGGTGGGTACTAAAGGTTTCATTTGGTGGGTACTAAAGGTTTCATTTGGTGGGTACTAAAGGTTTCATCTCCATCAAACTGTCCGTCCGTTCATCCATCCGCCATCTATCTGTCTGTCCGTTCATCCATCCGTCATCTGTCTGTCCGTCCGTTCATCCATCCGCCATCTATCTGTCCGTTCATCCATCCGTCATCTGTCTGTCGTCCGTTCATCCATCCGCCATCTGTCTGTCCGTCCGTTCATCCATCCGCCATCTGTCTGTCCGTCCGTTCATCCATCCGTCATCTGTCTGTCCGTCCGTTCATCCATCCCTCATCTGTCTGTCCGTCCGTTCATCCATCCACCATCTGTCTGTCCGTCCGTTCATCCATCCACCATCTGTCTGTCTGTCCGTTCATCCATCCACCATCTGTCTGTCTGTCCGTTCATCCATCCGCCATCTGTCTGTCTGTCCGTTCATCCATCCGCCATCTGTCTGTCTGTCCGTTCATCCATCCGCCATCTGTCTGTCTGTCCGTTCATCCATCCGCCATCTGTCTGTCTGTCCGTTCATCCATCCGCCATCTGTCTGTCTGTCCGTTCATCCATCCGCCATCTGTCTGTCTGTCCGTTCATCCATCCGCCATCTGTCTGTCTGTCCATTCATCCATCCGCCATCTATCTGTCTGTCCGTCTGTCCCATATATATTTTGCAGCCATAGTTTTTCAATGCCTCAAGATATTGAACTGAAATTGTATGATGTTTTACAAATATTTGTGTTTTCAGTTTTTTGATGAGTTTGATAACTATCCGTTCAGCAGTGAAGAGATAGATGCAGTCTTTCAAGCCTTCGTTTGGCCTCAGGTAAAACAAAACTTAATACATGTTCTGTCAGTAACATCCTGCAGTAATTAACATGTTATTAATTTCGGTAAATCAGAACATTTGAGGTTAAGATGGCACCAGGTGTTAAGTATGTAACTAAGTCATTAGACCTTAGTTATTAACAAGTGTTAACAAATTTTCATTTATTAAAGTTTTTTTATTATTAAATTACACATTATTTACAACTTTTTGCTTTAATTATCTATTTTGGAAAATCCATTATGTTTCTGATCATCCTGTTTATGCAAAATACAAAAGGTACATACCCTACAGTTAGTGACTTCACCTGATTAATTTAAATATTATCCGTTATTAATATTTTTCTTAAAAATATATATTTCTTACATTACTTTTATTCAATTATTTGAGGATTTTGTTGTCTTAAAAGATACAGTAATTTATTTTGGATGAGATCCCTATAAGAATTGTTTTGATGTGTCTTTTAAAATTTCCAGTTGTCAAAACTTCCCTTTGAGGGCGTGTACAGTCCCACACCACTGATGAAACTGTTTGAAGTTTGGAGCAAGAACTCAAAGTAAGTTCCTGTTCATAAGAAACTCATTCATGTAGTTCTACATGAAATTTAAGTACAGTAATTTTTCATTCACATCCAATAATGTTTTATTATTTCACCATAAAATTATACAGTAGACAATATACAATATAGAATTGATACATATTGATAAAATAAATATATAAGATTAAAATAGATGATGCATTATAAAAGTGTCTCATATGTATTAATATAATTATAAATATTAACATGATAATTAATATTGATTTTTGATGGTTTCATGGCATATTGTTGTTGCAAAGATTTTTTTGCATTCTTCATTAGTGTTGAGGTTTACATCATTAATGTAGGCTACTATTTTAAAGAAAATGTAGTTAACAAAATAACATAAAGTTCGTAAGTAGATAAATGTCTTGCAGATTCCAGCCACTTTTAGCCATGTGCGACCCTGCAAATCCAGAGTTGTCCCCCTTGTCGAGTGTTCTGGTATTGCTGAACTCGAAGGACACTTCACACAGTGTGACAGAGTTCATCCTGACACTTGTAGAAAATCTCCTACACGAGGATGATGCCGTGGAAAACTCCGCTCCTTCACCCTGGACCGACAAGTTACCTAGCAAAGTTTTGAAAGATCTCGACTTCAGTCAATCAGGTTTTGTATGGTCAAAGTATAATTCAGAGATTAAATAGAAGATTGTAATTGAGTTACCAGTTATTATCAAATTTACATACCAAGTGTAATAATGTTCATTTGTCATAAGCTTTAGCAAGTGACAAGTGAATATTATTTCATGAGGGACATAAATTTAATAATAACATGTATCGAGTTTGTTATTCTATTAATTAACACAGTTTTTTCTTTTTTTAAAAGCCTTTATTTTCTATATACGTACACATACGTATAGGCCTATGTATATAGAAACGATGTAAACCACTTTATATGCTGTTCTGAGTATTCCAATAACTTTGTATTTCAATCTCATTCACAGATACTTTTTAATAACCAAAGTTCTATTTATTCTGTTAAAAAATCTGAAATGATTTGCATTAAACTAACATTTTATTACAATTTAAACAATAAAACTATATGATGTCATTGTGTGTTTGCCAAACCGTGATGACGTATTGTAAATTCAAAATTGTTTTCAAGTATCATATTAGTTTGTTTTGTTTTTCCTTCAATTTTAAGATATCTAGTACTTAAATAAGACAAAATCATAGATGTTTTATAAAACAATTTATCCTATAACTTACCCATGATATCCATGTGATAAACCCATGTAATAATTTACTTTATTAACCCGGTTAATAATGGTATGCAAATCTGCAAGATCTCTAGGTAATTTGTTGCTGTGGATGGGTCATTTGCTTACAAGCCAACAAGACCTGTGTACCTGAGGGCAATGTTTTCAAAGATTTGTTTAAAATGCATCAAACTAATCTATGCTAATCGTGATGACGTCATATTATCGATGGCGGCAACTTTAGTACTGTGATTTACTAAAAAAGTAATTAGAATGTTATGTTAGAAGTGTTACAGGATAAATAGAATTTGCTACAAATACCGATTAACATCGGTTGATGTTTTCCATATTAAAAAATACTTGTGACGAATCCTCTATTTATTATATACCTATTCCATCTTATAATAATAAAGACATTTTAAAACTGTAATAAATTTATTTTGTATCACACATGTGCGATCTGGACTGGAACTTTTAAATTGAGAATTTCCTTTTTATTTTTACTGGCGTTAGCGCCTTTTATTTACTGACATCATATATGATTTAAAAATTAAGTCACATCATATTTGAAACATTACACAAAGCTGCCACAGGGTAAGATTCTTAACGTTAAGTAAATCTATGAAAGGAGTTTTGATCATAGATTTAACAAAGTGTTACGACGTTAAATTAAAAGCCATTTTTGTAAAACATAAAAAAAGATATGTAATAAATACAGAACTTCACATATGTTTTCACTTCCTATTTATTGCACAAATTTATTTTGTGAAAGAACATACCACTTGACTGCTATATGGTCTCATGGTATATATTCTTGTGCAAAATAAACTCGTGCAATAAATAGGAAGTGCAAACAACGTATGTGAAGTTCTGTATATATATTCTTTACATTATGCTCATGCAATGTGTGTACGTAAAATAGTGATGAGATTTTAAGATAAAACATTAAAATAGTTCAAACTGTTTTTGACTTCAGACAATGACAGGAAGTCGGTCGGTGCTTGTCTCGTCCTGCCTCACGTTCCTGTCATCCTGACCTACTTGAAGAAAGCCGTCTCCTCGCTCAAGTCAAAGGCCAAGGACCAAAAACAAGGATCCTACACGGGGCTCAAAATTCTGGCCAAGTATGTTTGCTTATGTATTATTTTAGCATCGGATCTATCAGGTTTTCTTTCTTTTTAATTAAAAAAACCCACTTTAAAGTAGAGTTTCCACCCCTGCAATTAAGAAAATGTCCACGGCAAAAAAACATGCCATTGAAAAAAATATATACATAGTCCCAAGCAAGGGTGGGGAAAAGCCCTTTTTTTCTGGTCTGGGACCGATTCTCGATCTCCGAGACCGAAATTATTTTTTTAAAACGCGCGTTTGCCGGTCCCACTTTTGTCATTCTTGTCGATCCGAAGCACCTGTCCATTTCTATTACTGAAACAAATTCCTATCAGTCAAGCGGACCGGCCAGCCCAGACATCGGTATCTCGTGCATGATTTAAAATAATAAATAAATAGTGGTCAATAGTGGTCTGGTGTTTCAGACGTTTGTGATTTTAAAGTCTGCCTAAGTATATCGCCAGTCACTGAAGTCGGACCTACAGTAGGCTACACATTTGTCAAAGTCGCTGAGTCGGTCAAGAGATTACACAGACATTAACGATAGCACCATTCTTGGTTTAGAGAGCCATCAATGTATTACACTCCAATTAAAACAAAGGACCCAAAATTTGCAACTGGTTACAATCAACATCTGTCAACACCTGTGTACGGAGCTCTGTCGGGTCGAGTGTCCTAGTCCGAAGCAAGAGGCTTTTGTGCAATACAAACTGCTTAAAATAACATGAAATAAAATGAAATAATCTATAAATGTATTTATTGTTGACTGTTCAATGTAGTGTATCCAATAATTATAAAGGATTTTAAAATTAACAAAAGGTTTCCACCTTTTTTTTAACAAGTGGGAGTAAGCAGAACAGCTACATGTACTGTTATGTCAAGAGCCAGTCGAGGTTAAATTTCATCCAATCAGTGATGACATTATTACTCTCTTTGTCTAAACGTGCTAGGTTAGGCTGTCAAATGCTTCAACGGTGCCATCTTTTATTAATTTTCACGATACAGTACTGAATACTCGTACTTTTTATACATACTTTTATTCCTTTTTTATATTATTTATTTTATTATGTAAAATATATACAATTTGTGGGGGTTTTCACTGATCATATGTGATTAATATATATATTTTTTAATCCCCCCCCCCGGTTGTGACGACATCAAGTAGGACCGATTGACAATTTTATTTTTCCCCACCCCTGGTCCCAAGATAAAAAAGTGCCACGGAGAATTAAAATTTCCACTGCATTGCCGATTGCCATATAAAGCTGTTTTGGTGAAAACGTTTACTCTTAATTTACATGGTTATTATACATATTCTGGCATTATTGAGCTTGTATTTTGATTGACACTAGGGCTTCTAGAATTTTTTTAAAATCCATTAACCGTGGGATCACTGAATTTCAAAATCCACTTTTAAAACTTTTTACTAGCTCCACCGTAAAAAACACTCGCCACGGGCGTCGAGGTACTGTATTCTAGAAGCCCTGTGACACTTATTTTTTATGTCTATTTTTCATGTATTATTAAGACATGGTGTCACTGATTATTTTATTTCAGAGTGAGCCAGTTTGCCACTGATGATGAACAGTGTTCCACACTTTGTTCACTTCTATTCCCATTTCTTGATGTAAAAATTAAAAAAGGACAAGTAAGTATTTCACTTTTTTTATAGGCATTAAAAATTTTAACATTTTCCAGAGTTTCAGATTATATACAGAACTACCTGATAACTAGTCTTAAGTTTTACTTTGATGAAAGGTTCACTGTAACCATTTATTTTCTAAAAATCCTACAAAGTTTTCAGATTCTTATTTTTATATGGGAGCAGTGATTCTTCTTTCAGTCTCGTGTGTCAAAAATATGTGGTGACAGTGGGTATCTTGTTTCAGTTATAAAAATTAACATAAATAGTGGAAGTGTGTTTCTTGTCAGCCAAGTGTCATGAGTTACTTTACATATATACTCAACAATGAAAGTTTAGCAAATATCTTTTATGACGTCTAAATTAGCCATGGTTGAATAAACTTAAAAGAAAACCAGGTCCTCCTGTTGTGTTAAGGCAAAGGTTGATGAGTTTATGTTGTTTGTAAATGGTAAACATTTCAGATGTGAATACTAATTAATAAAAATAGGTTCATTTATAAATGTTATGCCATTTCTTTTGACATTAGCTAAACTTTTGTTTTCTTTAATTCACTAAACCGTTTTAAAATCAAGTTAAATGTATATAAGTGAGTCAGTTTAAAGGATTAAAATTTAATCTTGATAATAATGGCGTAATAGTAAAAATAACCGTACAATTTTTATTAAGTGATGTTTTTTAAAACTATTTCAGAAGGTTGAGGAAAACATCTTGCAGAGCATTTTAAATCTAGTTAGTTCTGTCCTGAAGCCTGAGCAGTTTTACAGGTAGGTTTGGGTTATCCCCCTTTGATGAGTAGCTGTTTTCATTTGGTGCTCGTGAATATCGTGAATTCACAAGTTCCAAATAGTGAACACAACTTCACCAAGTTGGAGAGCGTTCAGGCGATTTATAGACAATCTGCATTGTAACTCTAGTCTGATACATCCCAACTCATAATTGCACGAATGATTTGTGCTTGTTCCGCTATTTCTTTCACAAGTTGTGAAGATTGCGACAAAAAATCCTACCCCAGTTCAGAGGTTGTGTTTACAGGTTATTTTGCCAAATGAATGCTCTTCCCAACTTGTGATTTGGGAAATATTATATTCACCACTTATAATGAACGCAGCATTAATTGTAGTTTTACACAAAAGTTTGAATTATCTCCCTGTTCATTATTACAGTTTTAAGTAACAAGTTTCTTCCATCAATCACAAGATTAACTAATGTCTCGGTTACTGTATGTTGAGTACCAACCATGGGTTTTCAAATTTCATTAGTTTGTTTTTGTTCCAGTTAACTGCTATGCGTTTATGATGAGCTAAATTATTACACATTGTAATTGAAACTATTACGTTAAATTTTTTTCAGGCCAGTAGCAAAGCTGTTTTCAGTGATTACTGTTCGTCAGTCAAGGATTTTAGTCTGTGACATTTTCAAGGTAGGAATATCCATAAATATACTATGTTTTTTTAATCCGATATTGTCAAATAATTCACGACAACATATTAAACATAAAATGTTTATCATAAATTTCAAATTAATATGTCTGTATTTGAAATACAATAGACATTTTTAATTCTTATATTATTTGTTTATTTACTTTTGTATTTGTTTTTAGACTATTGGCAGAAGAGTTGAGAAATATGAACAAGTTGCTGATTGGGTGGAAAAGGTAATCATATTTTTAAGTTTACGGTGATGGTTTTGTTGATATTAAGTCATGGATGTAGGAAAGTGCCAAAAAGTAGGGGGTGGGTGGGGTGGGGGTCAAACACACACACATATATGTATAAATATATAAAATCCATTGCTGTGCTACAAATGTTTATTTTTTTTATCATCCAGTAAAGGCTGGCACTATAATTTGGGATATCTCCTGCAATATTTTTTGCAGGAGATATCTCTTCTTTTGTTATGTTACTGTATGTTTCAGTGCTAAACCTATCATTAGAGATGTCACGCCTCTGTCGTTAAACTAGTAAAAGAATCTACCGCTGCCAAATATAGTGACATTCAACACAAAATTACTGACATTGTTTACAGTTGTCGCAAATGAAAAGAATGATAATGGATGATAAAAACAATACCCCCTCATGTCTTGTGATTTCATACTTTTATCAACTCATGCTGATAAATTATGATATCACAAGACACTCGGGGAGTAACCTGTATTAAACTGCCAAATAAAGTCACTTGTGGAATAGATGTTAAGCCATTGTCTTTAGACTGGTAGTTGTTGTGTTTTTATCCCAGTACTGACCATTGCATAGCAGCAGCAGGTTTCCTCTCTCATTATCTGTGTGGTTATTAACAATATGTCTAACAACATAAAATCATTTTTTAAATGTGTGGAGTGCATCATTAAATAAAACATTCCTTCCTTCCTTCGCAGTACTGACTCCCATGGACATTAACTTTTAACAGCTCATTAGGGAGGTGTAAGACCACTATATCAACTTCTGACTAATAGCTAACAGTCCAAATAGCTGAGGTGTCTGCCCAAGAAAGCGTGCTTGAACTTTAATTGGTTATATGCACTAAAATGAAGTCACTTGTGTAAATATTGTTTATATATAATAGCTCTTTATGCTATTAACCCTTTCACCCGTATATCTCATAGTGTTCATTCTCTTGAGGTGATCTGCTTCACAGAGTTGTATGATAATAAAGATGTGTTGTTTTCCAGTTAAATGCGTGGGACAAACGTCGCACCGAGGAGCCCGACTACACCGTGCGATTAGAGACGTTCCGGGCCATCAACCAGTTCATGGGTCAGATGGAGGCTCTCGACATCGAGTTCTTCCTTCCCATCATGCACAACTGCTGCCATTTTATTCTGACAGTAATAATTTCTTTATTGTGTCAGATCATTTAGTTTGAACTTGTAAAAAAAAATATATAAATGAGGTTTTTTTTTTAAACTGAGCAGTCTTATAGTCTCAAGTAATTTGAGGCAGATTAGGTTAATTTTTTCAACTTGATTAAGTTTCTTAGCTTTTCATTTGGGTTTTCATATACAAATTTGATTAATTTTGATTCTATACTATCATGTGTATGAGGAAATGGATATACATATATTCTTTGCTGCTTTTTGTTGTAAGTAGGCTAAATGTCTGCAGTAGGTTTTCTTTCACATTCTCTAAATAACCATATTTTAAACTGGGAAATTGTTTTTTTGCGTTATTCGCTCTCAACCTCAGGTTGTGAAATTTATATGCCAGCATTATTTTCTATGTTTAATTAGAATAGGCTTAAGGTGATGTCAGTCATTTGCAAAATTTACACATTGCTAACGTGCGTATTCATGAATAAAACATTTCACAATATTAATGTGGTTTACAGTATATTAGACTGCAGATAGCCATTGTTTCAATATGTCGAGGTATCGTTAAACATACCTTCTCTTCCTTTATTTGCCAGGTTGATGACCTGTCACTGCGTGACAACTCGACATACAGCCTGACGACGATCCTGTCACAGTTCACGCGACTTGGATATGATCAGAACGTCTTCCGGGAACTCGTCTCCCAGGGCCTGCTGGTCCAGGTGAAGTCCGGACTTCACAGCAAGAACGAGGTCAGAATTACACCAGTTCCGCTACAAGTCACAGAACACTAGACCAGTGAATATGAGGCTTATTTTAATTCACTTGTATTTAACTTTACAGAGCTTAAGTGTTTTTACTTTGAAGTTATAATGAACTAATTTGAACATGGATCCATCCTTATAAGTTTGTTTTGTGTAATGACACCACTAGAGCACATTGATTTATTAAGCATCAGCTATTGAATGTCAAACATTTAGTAATTCTGACATAGTCTTAGACCAAAAACCCGCTACATTTTTTTTCATTAGTAGCAAAGGGTCTTTTATATACACTATCCCACAGACAGGAAAGCACCATCCTTATAAGTGACTTTAGAAAAATCTCCATACTTAAAATGCACACTATTTGTTTGAGTGAGACTTTATTAAAACACTGAATCTTGTTTTGAATAGCTAACTCTTTCTAATACATGCAGCTTATGGCAGCCATCTTCAATACTATAATTTATGTTATTTTTAGCTAGCTAGTATTTTGGTGTATTTTGATGAACTATACAGTAGCACATAATTTTCACACTAAAAAAAGTCTTTGTTCAAGATATACAATCAAATATATTTCATCAAGAAGCATTGTTGAAGTTGAGAAAGTATATTTTACACTTGATGTGTTTCTTTTATTTTCAGAGTGTTCGTCATGAGTTTTTCACTCTGTTGGGAACTCTTGTGAAGACATTTGCAGACAACTCAACATTTGAGGGTTTGATAGTTTTACGTGATGTCGACCCTGACACAGATTTCTTTGAAAATATCCGACACATACAGGTGAGTTTTCATTCAGGTTATTATTATTGCTGTAGCTTTCAGTGAATAATTTTTCAAAAATGACTGCAATTAATGCTGCAGGGATTATTTTGACCGAGTAAATGTTTTGTGTGTATATTCTTCAGTGACTTAATTTCTTGTGTTTTAAAGGGACAGACCCTAGTTTTTAAACACTAAGGTATATTGTTTCACCTAGACCCTAGTTTTTAAACACTAAGGCATATTGTTTCACCTAGACCCTAGTTTTTAAACACTAAGGTATATTGTTTCACCTAGACCCTAGTTTTTAAACACTAAGGCATATTGTTTCACCTAGACCCTAGTTTTTAAACACTAAGGTATATTGTTTCACCTAGACCCTAGTTTTTAAACACTAAGGTATATTGTTTCACCTAGACCCTAGTTTTTAAACACTAAGGTATATTTTTCACACAGACCCTAGTTTTTAAACACTAAGGTATATTTTTCACACAGACCCTAGTTTTTAAACACTAAGGTATATTGTTTCACCTAGACCCTAGTTTTTAAACACTAAGGTATATTGTTTCACCTAGACCCTAGTTTTTAAACACTAAGGTATATTGTTTCACCTAGACCCTAGTTTTTAAACACTAAGGTATATTGTTTCACAGACCCTAGTTTTTAAACACTAAGGTATATTGTTTCACCTAGACCCTAGTTTTTAAACACTAAGGTATATTGTTTCACCTAGACCCTAGTTTTTAAACACTAAGGTATATTTTTCACACAGACCCTAGTTTTTAAACACTAAGGTATATTTTTCACACAGACCCTAGTTTTTAAACACTAAGGTATATTTTTCACCTAGACCCTAGTTTTTAAACACTAAGGTATATTTTTCACACAGACCCTAGTTTTTAAACACTAAGGTATATTTTTCACACAGACCCTAGTTTTTAAACACTAAGGTATATTTTTCACACAGACCCTAGTTTTTAAACACTAAGGTATATTGTTTCACACAGACCCTAGTTTTTAAACACTAAGGTATATTGTTTCACACAGACCCTAGTTTTTAAACACTAAGGTATATTGTTTCACCTAGACCCTAGTTTTTAAACACTAAGGTATATTTTTCACCTAGACCCTAGTTTTTAAACACTAAGGTATATTGTTTCACCTAGACCCTAGTTTTTAAACACTAAGGTATATTTTTCACCTAGACCCTAGTTTTTAAACACTAAGGTATATTGTTTCACCTAGACCCTAGTTTTTAAACACTAAGGTATATTTTTCACCTAGACCCTAGTTTTTAAACACTAAGGTATATTGTTTCACCTAGACCCTAGTTTTTAAACACTAAGGTATATTGTTTCACAGACCCTAGTTTTTAAACACTAAGGTATATTGTTTCACCTAGACCCTAGTTTTTAAACACTAAGGTATATTTTTCACACAGACCCTAGTTTTTAAACACTAAGGTATATTTTTCACCTAGACCCTAGTTTTTAAACACTAAGGTATATTTTTCACACAGACCCTAGTTTTTAAACACTAAGGTATATTTTTCACACAGACCCTAGTTTTTAAACACTAAGGTATATTTTTCACACAGACCCTAGTTTTTAAACACTAAGGTATATTGTTTCACACAGACCCTAGTTTTTAAACACTAAGGTATATTATTTCACCTAGACCCTAGTTTTTAAACACTAAGGTATATTTTTCACCTAGACCCTAGTTTTTAAACACTAAGGTATATTGTTTCACCTAGACCCTAGTTTTTAAACACTAAGGTATATTTTTCACCTAGACCCTAGTTTTTAAACACTAAGGTATATTGTTTCACCTAGACCCTAGTTTTTAAACACTAAGGTATATTTTTCACCTAGACCCTAGTTTTTAAACACTAAGGTATATTTTTCACACAGACCCTAGTTTTTAAACACTAAGGTATATTGTTTCACCTAGACCCTAGTTTTTAAACACTAAGGTATATTTTTCACCTAGACCCTAGTTTTTAAACACTAAGGTATATTTTTCACACAGACCCTAGTTTTTAAACACTAAGGTATATTGTTTCACCTAGACCCTAGTTTTTAAACACTAAGGTATATTGTTTCACCTAGACCCTAGTTTTTAAACACTAAGGTATATTGTTTCACCTAGACCCTAGTTTTTAAACACTAAGGTATATTTTTCACCTAGACCCTAGTTTTTAAACACTAAGGTATATTGTTTCACCTAGACCCTAGTTTTTAAACACTAAGGTATATTTTTCACACAGACCCTAGTTTTTAAACACTAAGGTATATTGTTTCACCTAGACCCTAGTTTTTAAACACTAAGGTATATTGGTTCACCTAGACCCTAGTTTTTAAACACTAAGGTATATTGTTTCACCTAGACCCTAGTTTTTAAACACTAAGGTATATTTTTCACCTAGACCCTAGTTTTTAAACACTAAGGTATATTTTTCACCTAGACCCTAGTTTTTAAACACTAAGGTATATTGTTTCACCTAGACCCTAGTTTTTAAACACTAAGGTATATTTTTCACCTAGACCCTAGTTTTTAAACACTAAGGTATATTTTTCACACAGACCCTAGTTTTTAAACACTAAGGTATATTTTTCACCTAGACCCTAGTTTTTAAACACTAAGGTATATTTTTCACCTAGACCCTAGTTTTTAAACACTAAGGTATATTGTTTCACCTAGACCCTAGTTTTTAAACACTAAGGTATATTTTTCACACAGACCCTAGTTTTTAAACACTAAGGTATATTGTTTCACCTAGACCCTAGTTTTTAAACACTAAGGCATATTGTTTCACCTAGACCCTAGTTTTTAAACACTAAGGTATATTGTTTCACCTAGACCCTAGTTTTTAAACACTAAGGTATATTGTTTTACCTAGACCCTAGTTTTTAAACACTAAGGTATATTGTTTCACCTAGACCCTAGTTTTTAAACACTAAGGTATATTTTTCACACAGACCCTAGTTTTTAAACACTAAGGTATATTTTTCACCTAGACCCTAGTTTTTAAACACTAAGGTATATTGTTTCACCTAATCCCTAGTTTTTAAACACTAAGGTATATTTTTCACCTAGACCCTAGTTTTTAAACACTAAGGTATATTGTTTCACCTAGACCCTAGTTTTTAAACACTAAGGTATATTTTTCACCTAGACCCTAGTTTTTAAACACTAAGGTATATTGTTTCACCTAGACCCTAGTTTTTAAACACTAAGGTATATTTTTTACACAGACCCTAGTTTTTAAACACTAAGGTATATTGTTTCACCTAGACCCTAGTTTTTAAACACTAAGGTATATTTTTCACACAGACCCTAGTTTTTAAACACTAAGGTATATTTTTCACACAGACCCTAGTTTTTAAACACTAAGGTATATTTTTCACCTAGACCCTAGTTTTTAAACACTAAGGTATATTTTTCACCTAGACCCTAGTTTTTAAACACTAAGGTATATTTTTCACACAGACCCTAGTTTTTAAACACTAAGGTATATTTTTCACCTAGACCCTAGTTTTTAAACACTAAGGTATATTTTTCACACAGACCCTAGTTTTTAAACACTAAGGTATATTTTTCACACAGACCCTAGTTTTTAAACACTAAGGTATATTTTTCACCTAGACCCTAGTTTTTAAACACTAAGGTATATTGTTTCACCTAATCCCTAGTTTTTAAACACTAAGGTATATTTTTCACCTAGACCCTAGTTTTTAAACACTAAGGTATATTGTTTCACCTAGACCCTAGTTTTTAAACACTAAGGTATATTTTTCACCTAGACCCTAGTTTTTAAACACTAAGGTATATTGTTTCACCTAGACCCTAGTTTTTAAACACTAAGGTATATTTTTCACCTAGACCCTAATTTTTAAACACTAAGGTATATTTTTCACCTAGACCCTAGTTTTTAAACACTAAGGTATATTTTTCACACAGACCCTAGTTTTTAAACGCTAAGGTATATTTTTCACCTAGACCCTAGTTTCAACCCTTAAAAATGGTTTGGTTAATTTCCCAACATGTAACAAATTTGGATACAACAGAATGAAATGAGTCTGTGATGTTGAAATACCTTTTAAAATAGTCTAAAACACGACTACATAACCGTAACTTCTCGGACGCACCTGCGTTTTTAAAAATATGAAAAAATGCAGTTTGTGGTATTAGACACACCAGGATGACCAGAAACACTTCAGTTGTACGGAAATGAATAATCTAAACAATAAAATATAAGTAATGTTTGATTTCAGTTATCATAAACGGCTCTAATTGTGAAAAATATGCTGTAGTGTTTAAAAACTAGGGTCTGTCCCTTTAAGGAAACTGTTTGATTTAAATAATTTTGAAGATTGTCTGTATTCTATTTGCTTGACTTGTCATGTTAAAGGTCCACCGGCGGGCGAGAGCGCTGAGGAAACTGATGATGCTGTTAGAACACCACAGCTTCCGCCGAGAGATGATCATGTCGTACTTCTGGCCGATCGCCACGACTTTCATTCTTGACCCGATCTACGCAAAACTCTCCGTCCTCCATGACGCCGCGGTCCCACTCATTGGAGTCCTCTGTAGGCTGTTGCCATGGCAACTGTATTCCAGTCACCTCAAGTTTTTTCTTGGCTTGTTGCCAAAGAGGCTGGAAAGTCAGAAGCTGCTTGTAAGGTAAATGTCTACAGGACTACTGTTCATTCATTATTATGTCTAAGGGGTACAGCACTCGCTCGATGTGCGGTCAAGATGGGATCGATCCCCGTCGGTGGGCCCATTGGGCTATTTCTCGTTCCAGCCAGTGCACCACGACTGGTATGTCAAAGGCTGTGGTATGTACTACCCTGTCTGTGGGATGGTGCATATAAAACATCCCTTGCTGCTAATCAAAAAGAGTAGCCCATGAAGTGGCGACAACGGGTTTCCTCTCAATATCTGTGTGGTCCTTAACACCGTAAATACAATGTTGAGTGCGTCGTTAAATAAAACATTTCTTTTTTTTTCTCTCTTTTTATCATTACATCTAATTTTTCATTAACTTTTTAAAGTAGTGTAGATTATTGTCTCACTTTGATGAAGTAGAAAGGTGAGATATAGGTATTGCTTTTCTGGTGGCATTAAAGTTTAACATAAAAGTTTTATGTTTAGATCAGTTTTTCACAAAATATAAGTCCAATATCATTGAAACGTGGTTTATAGTTGTATAAGTTCGTTATAGTTAATGAAATGTTTTTTGATAGGTGAGCCATTTAATTCTTCAGAATTATTGTTATATACTGGGTAAGTTGTTTGATGTCGATAAAAAAATTAATATTATAACTTATTTTTCAAAAAATATTCTAATTTAAAAGTATTTTTATTGTTTCATTAAATGAACCTGTAATTATTTTCATAATTAAGATGGATTCAGAAAGTGAATGATTTAGATTTAATCTATACAAAGTCAGGTCTTGTAGGAAAAGAAAAGGAAAGGAATATAACAACACCTCAGCACATTTTAAACTATGGCTAATTGGTGTCTGAACATGACTATTTTAATGTTGGATAATTAAAGAGGAAACCTGCATCTGCCCCGGGTTGGGCCCCTGGCCTCTCAGAGGTCGAACTCCAGGGCAGACATGCTTGAAACCTCTGTGGTATAGGAACATGTTAAAAAGTTAGGGAATGGAAACCTGCTGCCACAACTCGACATACTCATGAATAGCAGCATGACCTTTTCCACACATGGCCTTTAATTTAGCGTTTGTGGGATACTGGCTGGGGTTGGGAAAACAAAACCCAATAGGTCCTCTGGGGTGATGAATTCTACAAGCCATCACACCTCATTTGAGTGCTTTACCACTGGACTACATCAGGACCCAGTCTTATCCACATATTGACTGTCAAGTGTGTGTGCAGTTTGTCTCTGATACAGCTGAAGGTGAAGGTTACGAATGTAGGTCAGTTGGTAGAGTATTCTCCTGAGGTGAAAGGGTTCAAGGCTCAAACCCCTTCGGTGGACTCTTTCTCTAATTATTTTCTTTTTTTTTAGATTAAACCAGTGCCCCATGATTGGTATGTATCAAAGGCCTTTGTATGTGCTGTCCTGTCTGTGAGGAAAGTTCATATAAAAGATTGTTTGCTACTAATGGAAACATACAGAGTTTTCCCTAAAGACTGTGGCCCGAATTTATGAAGCCTATTTTGTGTAAACCCAGGTGTTTAAGCATTGTATATGCATTTAGTTACATGCGTGTAAGTCATAAACCAGCTTTGTAAATTCAGCCCTTTGTGTCAGAATTACCAAATGTTTGCCACCCAATAGCAGATGATTAATTAATCAATCTGTTGTAGTGGTAGTGTTAAACAGAAAAATAAAAGAGTAAAAAGAATCTCAACTTGGTTATTTAATTATTGTGTGTTTTTAGAGTGATTGTCTCGATCCTGGATGCGTTTCACTTCGACCTGACTCAGTCTGGACATCACATGAGCAAGGCTCCTGCTGCTGTGCAGGACAAGATGGCTGAAGATCCAGGTTTGTCAGCTTTACACTGGACGTTTGTCAAGTTTTACAGTTAGAAACAACTCTTGTTCAATCAGGTCTAACAGAGAGGGCCTTGTATGTTGAATAATGTGTACACGGTCCTTTTGTAGATGATATATTTGTATGAAAGTAATTTATTCACAAATATTCAGTAATTTTAGTTTTAGTTCAGTATTTTATCACCTATTGATTTTGTATGATTATAAATTTTGCAAAACAAATTTATTGTAGAAGTTACACCAGATGAGATACCTGCAGACACTTCCACAATGGACGCTGCAGTCAAGGCTGATGAAGATGAAACGGACAGCAAAGACGAAGGAGGAAACACCACACAGAAATCTCTAACAGCGGGTGGAAAGCAGCTCTGTTCTAGTAACCTAGCAACGAAAATCCACGTCCAGATTCTTCATGTTATTATTCCACAACTTCACAAAGTCCTCACTCAGAAGGTAAGTAGTAAAGTCTATAGACCGAACCCATCTGTCAATTGCTGTTTGTATAAGATTTACACCTGGACATTAATTAAGCACCTACTGTATGGTATTGCAGCCACAAAGGCTCCTAGATGTGTTGTTAGTTGGAGTTTTTTTCATACGATAAATGTCACATGTCAGATGGACAAATAATGGATGACGTACGATGGATAACAGATGATGTACGTATAGAAAGTCAGTTTAAAAAATTGCCTCAATTATGTGTGTTCTTAAATAAGGTGAAGTTCAGTTTATTTCACCCGAGTTGCCCCTTAGTAAGATATTGAAAAATACAAAGTGTAAAATATAATATTAGGATTACAAGTAATAAAAAGCAAATTACTCTCAATTATTACTATTTCTGTGTTGACCAGGCGCGCAGTGACAGTGAGCACAAGTCCGTGAGATCGAAGTATGTTGAAGATGAGGAGATTCTACGAGTGCCACTCGCGCTGGCCATGGTGAAACTCCTCCAGAATCTACCGCACGGCTCGCTTGAGAGGAACCTGCCCGGGTAAGGCGTTCTGCTGTAAAATTATACTGTGGTCCTCAAATGGAACAAACTTTGAGTGTTTTGTCTGCAGCACCTTTGAATTTTTTACCATAATAAAGCAATGAATGAATGCTTAAGCATTGCTAAAACTAAATAAAATTAAAGTATAAATTTTATTTGATCTTCTGGAGAGAAGATGTCATGCTTTACAAATATACTTTGTTAATCAAAATGAACAAAAAGAGCAAGTTCTGCAGTACCTTTTAATTTTTGTCAACAATAAAATAGTGAATGAATGCTTACTAGGCATTACTCAAGCTAAATAAAATTTAAGTGTAGGTTTTGCAATACCTTTGAATGTTTATCAATATTAAAACAATCATTGGATGTTTAAGCACAACAAATTATACAGTGTTGCAGAAAAGAAATGTGTGATTGAATGTCGGTACTGTGGGACTAACTGCCAGTAACACAGTTAACTTCCTGACACTGGCTGGTGGTTTGCTTCCAGTCAGTTACTACCTGTTCTCTTAATTCTTTCCATCAGTATATGAATGTATCGTCTGCTGTACCTTTGATTTTCATTTGTATCTAGTAAAACATTTTTTATTATTATTAATTTGTGGGATTAACAGTTTACAACCCTGGAATATGACAAACTCAAAAAAAGTACAGAATCAATTTTCACAACATTAAAAAGCATTATCCTCTTACACTCCTGACTATCTCGAGGGTTGAAAAATTATTGACTTATTATTGATCTTGTTCAATAATTAATGCCATCACAATGAATAATAGTGCAACTCTCCTATTAATTTTAGCATCCTTTTGAAAGTGTGTCACTTCCTGAAGTCTCGTGCGAGAGATATTCGACAGACGGCTAGGGACACCCTGTTGAAAATGAGTCTGACCCTCGGTCCTCGCTACTTACCCTACATCCTGTCCGAGATGAAGGGAATACTCAAGAGGGGGTATCAGGTGAGTTATGTTTGAGATGAAGGGAAACTCAAGAGGGTATCAGGTGAGTTATGTTTGAGATAAAGGGAATACTCAAGAGGGGGTATCAGGTGAGTTAGGTTTGGGATGAAGGGAATACTCAAGAGGGGGTATCAGGTGAGTTATGTTTGGGATGAAGGGAATACTCAAGAGGGGGGTATTAGGTGAGTTATGTTTGGGATGAAGGGAGTACTCAAGAGGGGGTATCGGGTGAGTTAAGTTTGGGATGAAGGGAATACTCAAGAGGGGGTATTAGGTGAGTTATGTTTGGGATGAAGGGAAACTCAAGAAGAGGTATGAGGTGAGTTATGTTTGAGATAAAGGGAATTCTCAAGAGGGGGTATTGGGTGAGTTATGTTTGAGATGAAGGGAAACTCAAGAGGGGGTATGAGGTGAGATATGTTTGAGATAAAGGGAATTCTCAAGAGGGGGTATCAGGTGAGTTATGTTTGAGATGAAGGGAAACTCAAGAGGGGGTATCAGATGAGTTATGTTTGAGATAAAGGGAATATTCAAGAGGGGGTATCAGGTGAGTTATGTTTGAGATGAAGGGAAACACAAGAGGGGGTATGAGGTGAGTTATGTTTGAGATGAAGGGAAACTCAAGAGGGGGTATCAGGTGAGTTATGTTTGAGATGAAGGGAAACTCAAGAGGGGGTATGAGCTGAGTTATGTTTGAGATGAAGGGAAACTCAAGAGGGGGTATCAGGTGAGTTATGTTTGAGATGAAGGGAAACTCCAGAGGGGGTATCAGGTGACCAGAGGGGGTATCAGGTGAGTTATGTTTGAGATGAAGGGAAACTCCAGAGGGGGTATCAGGTGAGTTATGTTTGAGATAAAGGGAATACTCAAGAGGGGGTATCAGGTGAGTTATGTTTGAGATGAAGGGAAACTCAAGAGGGGGTATCAGGTGAGTTATGTTTGAGATGAAGGGAAACTCCAGAGGGGGTATCAGGTGAGTTATGTTTGAGATGAAGGGAAACTCAAGATGGGGTATCAGGTCCACACTACTTACCCTACATCCTGTCCGAGATGAAGGGAATACTCAAGAGGTGAGTTATGTCCGACTCCTGAAAATTATTTAAAGTTTAATATAATGATATTTATACTATGTATGTCACATTTCTGATTTTTGTTAATTTAGAATTGATAATTCTATTTAATTGTTATTGTTCATTATCATATATGTTTTTTTTTACATTAGTAAACTAAGTAATGTGTATATCCTCTCACTTGACAAGATATCAGAATATGTCTATTATTCAGCAATAATTCATATTCTTTCATGGTTTATAATCATTTCAGTGGTATCATTTATGAATGTTTTCAGGATTATTAATTATTATTAATACTATTATCTAATTTTAAAAACAATTGCTAGGTTCATGTTTTGTGTTTAATTGTTGTAGTGTTTTTATTCTGTATTATCTGTTATTTTTAATAGGTTCACGTTCTTGGCTACACAGTGCACTTTCTGTTGAAACACATGTCTCCAATAATCGAGGCGGGTGACCTGGACGCAGCTCTTCACAACCTGCTGGAGGTAAGCTGAGATATAGTGCTAAAACTGCCGCACACAACAAACAGCATTTCAACTTGTGGTCATTCATTTGATGTGTGTGTATTTAGAACTGAATATTACTGTATCACTTGTAAACCATGAGAGATGAGCAATTAATAGTGCTCGCTTCATAATCTCCCAAAGATGGAAAGTGGTGAATGTAGTATGTGTCATTATTTGAAATTTATCACCTGATGTAATTATTAGGAGTGCAGTAGATTTATCTCCTAATATTGTCAAATGGAGAGGCCTGAAGCAAATGAGTAAAACACCCACATTTACTTCAAAAATACTCTGTTGATGCTGAACTAACTTTATTGTTGACAGTTTTGCAAATTTATTTTCAAAAGGGTATGGCCTTTAATTAACAAAATGCAACAAACTATTGGAATCGTAGAAACATTTGTTGCTATTTTAAAAGTATATTATGAAATATAGTTATAAAATAACTTTATTTTATAATTAATAGTAGACTTACTCTGTAAAGTAACATGATTAATTGTGTTTATTAATGTCTGCGTTTCAGATTTTCACCGAGGAGTTGTTTGGCACTGCGTCTGAGGAGAAGGATGTCCAGGAGATCGCCGCGAAGACGTTTGAGGCGCGCACGACCAAGAGTTACGACTCCTACCAGATCGTCGCGCAGTACATCGGACACGGCTGTCTGATGCGCCTAATAGCACCGGTGAAAGACGTGAGTAGATTCTGTTAGTAACACCACCAATAGAAACAACTTTGATCCATAGTATCATTGTTTTGTTTAAAGACACCTCTAGAGCACATTGATTTATTTTAATCATTGGCTATTGGATGTCTTAGAGGAAACTCAGTATATTTTTCCATTAACTATTATGTACATTTTTCCAGACTTATATGGTCTTTGATAATATCACATGTGAGGCACTGGTTGGTTTAGGAAAAAAACTATCAAAGTATTAATTGAAATGAATATTTATAGTAGTGTTGTGTTTTATCATATTTTTTTAATTTAGCAAAAACTGAACGTCACATCATTTGTCCCTTAATTAATTTTCATACTGCCAGTAGTAGGTGAGCATAGTAGGTGGTTACAAGTGCAACTTTAATGGCAAAAGTAACTGCTGAACACTCTTCAAAGTGGTCAGACTACTCTGACAGCTAAAAGCAGATGAGGAATGACAGGTGTGTGGCATGGATAGCCACAAGAGACAAATACCTGTCGTGGTTGGAGAGACAAGAACTGGGATGTGGAGGTGGACAGCAAAAGAAGTTGAAAGATAGGAGGAGTTGCCAGATCAGGAAGAAATGAGATGGAATTGAAAGGAGTAAAAGGAAAAGGGACAGAGGGATAAAAAACCCAACCGATAAAACCCCCTGACCGTCACATCAACTGTCCCTTAAAGGCATAGTGTCACAGATTTAAGGACCTTATTTCTCTTTTAATGAATAATCAATAAAAATTACATTAATTTTTACAGACCTAATCTAACTATTGCATCACTTTAACTACATCATGATGGAGTAAAATCCATGTCAATCCTCTCAGCAATGTTAGTTTTTTAATTGTGGACCATTGCCATAATTCAATTATTTTTACAAAATATCATTAATAAGTGGAGTATGGTGGTTACGTAGATGGTTGAATAAAGTACATTTAGGGACAAATCAAATATATATTTTTAAGTAATACTTTGTTAGGCCATGTAACAGGTCAGTGGTCTGTGACAGTATGGTGTCTTGTGTTACAGATCCTGGAGAGCACACACAGTCACAAGGTAGCTCAGAAGGTTCAGGACATCCTACGTAAGATCTCGCACGGCCTGATGGAAAACAAGTCTATACCCATCGAGACGCTCATGCTCTTCATTCACACACTGACCTTTGACACCGTTCACACGCTGCAAGACCAAACCAAGTGAGAAACTTTTAATATGATTATAGTTGATTTCATTCACACACTGACCTTTGACACCCTTTACATGCTGCAAGACCAAACCAGGTGAGAAGCTTTAGTAATATTTGTAGTTAATGATTTCATTCACACCCTGACCTTTGATACAGTTCACACACTGCAAGACCAAACCAAGTGAGAAATGTCAATAATATGATTTGTAGTTAATAATTTCATTGACACTGACCTTTGACACCGTTCAAGATCAAACCATAATAAGAAACTTAATTATTAATTTTATAATTTAAAATTTATAGTTAATAATTTCATTCACACCTTGACCTTTGACCCCGTTCACACTCTGCAAGATCAAACAATGTGAGAAATATTCCTAGTAATATAGTGGTAATCTGTTGGTCATAATGCAAGCCTGTCTGTTTGGAAATAGCAGGTGAGCAATGGAAATTAATTTCAGATGATAAATTTAAACAAATCTACATAGCAGTTCTAGAAATCTGAAAAATAAATTTTCTTTTAAAGTGAAAAAATTAATTGGAAAACACTCCACACACTCAACATTTTCTCTTGTTTCTCAAGGGATTATAAGGTGAGAGAAAGAAACGTTTTATCTGTCTTTGAGAGATCTATAGAACACATCCTCATCTATGTCTCAAACTCGAGTGTTTTCATTGTTAACTAATAATCTCATTTTGTCTAATGTGATATAATATATATAGATTTTGTATATACTAGTTGTGTATTTTTGTTGTTGTTTGTTTAGAGAAAAACCCAGAAAGAAGGCCCTTGACCCCAGAATTCAACCTCCAAGCTGTTTACTGCTACAGCCAGCTCTTCCCCGCGGAGGTGATAAACCGAAGACAGCAAAGAAGACAAACATCCATGTGATTGTCGAGTTTGGACTCCAGGTTAGTGTCAGCTCAATATCAAACTACAATTTGGTGTACCAAATATTTAAAATTTTAAACGGTCAGTTAATAAAATTTAAATAAAAATGTTCTATTTTTTGTTCAATAAAAATTTGAAAGTCAGAGGCAAAAGTAAATTAGTAGTAAATGAATAATTTGTTTTAAATGCAATTATGTATATACAACCATTGAGAATACAAAGATGACTTCAAATAATTGTTTGTGTTTTTTGTTCAGTAACAAGTTAGAAGTCAGATGATATATTATTGTATGATGACCGTTAAAAAATGTCTTGATATTTCAGCTTCTTTACTTGTGCTTGAAGAGATCATCTCTGGTTGCCAGTGACAACCAGCATCTGCAGCTTCTGGATCCACTGATTGGTCCTCTGGCTGACTGTCTGGAATCCAAACACATAAAAGTAAATGACCTGCATTTAACTTGGATGTAAAAAACTTAATTTGAAATCAGTAATGCAGCTATCTGTCGACCGTGGATCAGAGGGTGGGACATAGTTTAATGGTACAGCTGTGATGGGTCTACATATTTTTCCAATCCCAGCCAGTGCTCCATGACTAATGCCTCAGATGGTGTGGTATGTGTTGTCCTGTCCTGAGTAACGTGTGTGGTATAGCAGGACATAGGCCAGTGGTAAAGCGCTCGCCTGATGCACGGTCGGTTTAGGATCGATCCCCGCTGGTGGGGCCATTGCACTATGTTTTATTCAAGCCAGTGCACCACGACTGGTATATCAAAGGCTGTGGTATGTGTTATCCTGTCTGTGGGATTGTGCGTATAAAAGGTCCCTTGCTACTAATGGAAAATTGTAGCTGGTTTCTTTTTAAGACTATATGTCAAAATTACCAATTGTTTGACATTCAACAGCCAATGATTAATAAATCAATGTGCTCTAGTGGTGTTGTTAAACAAAAAGCATGTAACTGCAATATTTACACGGTTATGTTTTACTTCAGATCAACAGTATTTATAATTTAAGTATATTAGCTAGACAACATAATAGATGTATGTGTGATGGGTGTATTTTGAACAAATGATATATACCCTGTATGTTAAAATATTATATTTTTATTTAGATCAACACCTACAGTATGCGCTGTTTGTTGTGGTTACTGAAGTTTCCCCTTCCGTCATTGAAAATCCACATTGAGAAGATTGTCAATGGATTGTTTGTCTTGCTCAAGAATTACGCAACTGCAGGGGCTGCCAAGGGAGACAACTTGGAGCTGGTGTTCACCTGTTTTAAGGTAAGAGGTTATGTTTTGAGAAACATATATGATAAGATTTTCAACATCATGTGCATGACTTAATTGCTGATAGCTGAGGATTACATTGTCTTTGCAGTGAGTGCTTAATGGCACTGATGTGATCTTTGATTAATTGAGCTTTCATTCCTGTGCATATTGTGGATAACCCTGAGTGAGTGCTCCGCAAGGCTCAATGGGTAGGTGTAAACCACTTGCACCGACCAGTGATCCATAACTGGTTCAACAAAGGCCATGGTTTGTGCTATCCTGCCTGTGGGAAGCGCAAATAAAAGATCCCTTGTTGCCTGTCGTAAAAAGAGTAGCCTATGTGGCGACAGCGGGTTTCCTCTAAAAACAGTGTCAGAATGACCATATGTTTGACGTCTAATAGCCGATGATAAGATAAAAAAATCAATGTGCTCTAGTGGCGTCGTTAAATAAAACAAACTTTACTTTATATTGTGGATGGTCAGGATGCCGTGTGAATTGATACAGTAGATTTGATTATTAGTGGGTTTTTTAGGAAGCACCCATGAACAGTCCATTCTGAATTTGTACCTGTATGTTATTGGTGTTTTGACTTGCATCCCTGTGTTAAATGTTTGATATTATATAATAGTAAATGATATAACACATTCCAGTTTATTACTATTAATTTTACAATGTATTACCATTCTAAGAACCTATTAATCCTAAACTCTCAATTTCTTTTTATTGAAATTACTCACTCTGTTAATTCTAAAGTGTGGAAGATACAAATGTAAGCAAATCTCTGTGTTCAGCAATATAGTTTATTGATTGACACAATCTGTTTTAGTGTGTCACTGTGTTGCTGAGAGAGGTAAAGTTTTATAAGATCGACACGTCAAAACTGCACGTTCTGTTGACATTTTGTGAAGAGGATCTGTACGACTACACCCGACAGAGCTCTGCATTCGTACTTCTTAAGGTATTTTATATTTTACACTTACTTTACTAATGCTTGTTAAATAAGTACTGAAGTCATCAACCTACAACAATACAGAATGTTAATTCATTTAAAGGAACATGTACTAAATTTCAAAGGTTATCTGCACATTATGGTCAGTCTAGGATCGATTCCAGTTGGTGGGCCCATTTAGCTATTTCTTGTCCCAGCCAGTTCACCACAACTGGTATATCAAAGGCCATGGTATGTGCTATCCTGTCTGTGGGATGGTGCATATAAAAGATCCCTTGCTACTAATGAAAAAAGACTATATGTCAGAATTACCAAATGTTTGACATCCAATAGCCGATGATTAATAAATCAATGAGCTCTAGTGATGTCGTTAAACAAAACAACATTAAACTTGAGTGTTTATGTTTGTCTGTATATTTTATCTGTTCAAAAGGCTACAGTTAATGAACTACTAAATACAGTAAGAGTTGTATACCACACGATGTTATGTCTTGCAGGCCATATTGTCGAGGAAGCTTGATGTTCCAGAACTTCATAGTCTCATGGACAAAGTGGAGAAGGAAGCTATAGTTGCTGATAATGCACACATGCGGTTACAATGTCGACAGGTTGGTTACACTATTAGACTTGTGTATTTGCACACATGCGGTTACAATGTTGACAGATTGGTTACACTATTAGACTTGTGTATTTGCACACATGCGGTTACAATGTCGACAGGTTGGTTACACTTTTGGACTAGTGCATTTGCACACATGCAGTTACAGTGTCGACAGGTTGGTTACACTATTAAACTTGTGTATTCACTCATATGCCTAACACTGAAATCCAAACTGGGCCCTCGGACAATATATATATATATATATATATATATATATACTGAACAGGTTTAATGAAACGAGTAGAGAGTTTTTGTGGGTTTTTTGTATTGAATTCAGCATCCCCTATTAGAGCCCCACCCTGTAAAGAGTCCCCATCTACCCTGGTCATCATTTTCCAGTTACCCCATCCTGAAAGCTAACTTGCCCTCTGAACATGTCCTGGCTGTCACACACACTTCGTATGTCCAGCTTAACCCACCTCTCGACATGTACTGGCTGTCACACACACAGCTTACCCCACCTCTCGACATGTACTGGCTGTCACACACACTCGGTATGTCCAGCTTACCCCACCTCTCGACATGTCCTGGCTGTCACACACACTCCGTATGTCCAGCTTACCCCACCTCTCGACATGTACTGACTGTCACACACACTCGGTATGTCCAGCTTACCCCACCTCTCGACATGTACTGGCTGTAACACACACTCGGTATGTCCAGCTTACCCCACCTCTCGACATGTACTGGCTGTCACACACACTCGGTATGTCCAGCTTACCCCACCTCTCGACATGTACTGGCTGTCACACACACTCGGTATGTCCAGCTTACCCCATCTCTCGACATGTACTGGCTGTCACACACACTCGGTATGTCCAGCTTACCCCATCTCTCGACATGTCCTGGCTGTCACACACACTTGGTATGTCCAGCTTACCCCACCTCTCGACATGTACTGGCTGTCACACACACTCGGTATGTCCAGCTTACCCCATCTCTCGACATGTCCTGGCTGTCACACACACTCGGTATGTCCAGCTTACCCCACCTCTCGACATGTACTGGCTGTCACACACACTCGGTATGTCCAGCTTACCCCACCTCTCGACATGTCCTGGCTGTCACACACACTCGTATGTCCAGCTTATCCCACTACCCCACCTCTCGACATGTACTGGCTGTCACACACACTCGGTATGTCCAGCTTACCCCACCTCTCGACATGTACTGGCTGTCACACACACTCGGTATGTCCAGCTTACCCCACCTCTCGACATGTACTGGCTGTCACACACACTCGGTATGTCCAGCTTACCCCACCTCTCGACATGTACTGGCTGTCACACACACACTCGGTATGTCCAGCTTACCCCACCTCTCGACATGTCCTGGCTGTCACACACACTCGTATGTCCAGCTTATCCCACTACCCCACCTCTCGACATGTACTGGCTGTCACACACACTCGGTATGTCCAGCTTACCCCACCTCTCGACATGTACTGGCTGTCACACACACTCGGTATGTCCAGCTTACCCCACCTCTCGACATGTACTGGCTGTCACACACACACTCGGTATGTCCAGCTTACCCCACCTCTCGACATGTCCTGGCTGTCACACACACTCGTATGTCCAGCTTATCCCACTACCCCACCTCTCGACATGTACTGGCTGTCACACACACTCGGTATGTCCAGCTTACCCCACCTCTCGACATGTACTGGCTGTCACACACTCGGTATGTCCAGCTTACCCCACCTCTCGACATGACACTGTACTGGCTGTCACACACACTCGGTATGTCCAGCTTACCCCACCTCTCGACATGTACTGGCTGTCACACACACACTCGGTATGTCCAGCTTACCCCACCTCTCGACATGTCCTGGCTGTCACACACACTCGTATGTCCAGCTTATCCCACTACCCCACCTCTCGACATGTACTGGCTGTCACACACACTCGGTATGTCCAGCTTACCCCACCTCTCGACATGTACTGGCTGTCACACACACTCGGTATGTCCAGCTTACCCCACCTCTCGACATGTACTGGCTGTCACACACACTCGGTATGTCCAGCTTACCCCACCTCTCGACATGTACTGGCTGTCACACACACACTCGGTATGTCTAGCTTACCCCACCTCTCGACATGTACTGGCTGTCAAACACACTCGGTATGTCCAGCTTACCCCACCTCTCGACATGTCCTGGCTGTCACACACACTCGGTATGTCCAGCTTACCCCACCTCTCGACATGTCCTGGCTGTCATACACACTCGGTATGTCCAGCTTACCCCACCTCTCGACATGTCCTGGCTGTCACACACACAGCTTACCCCACCTCTCGACACGTACTGGCTGTCACACACACTCGATGTGTCCAGCTTACCCCACCTCTCGACATGTACTGGCTGTCACACACACTCGGTATGTCCAGCTTACCCCACCTCTCGACATGTCCTGGCTGTCACACACACTCGGTATGTCCAGCTTACCCCACCTCTCGACATGTACTGGCTGTCACACACACTCGGTATGTCCAGCTTACCCCACCTCTCCATGTACTGGCTGTCACACACACTCGGTATGTCCAGCTTACCCCACCTCTCGACATGTACTGGCTGTCACACACACTCGGTATGTCCAGCTTACCCCACCTCTCGACATGTCCTGGCTGTCACACACACTCGGTATGTCCAGCTTACCCCACCTCTCGATATGTACTGGCTGTCACACACACACGGTATGTCCAGCTTACCCCATCTCTCGACATGTCCTGGCTGTCACACACACTCGGTATGTCCAGCTTACCCCACCTCTCGACATGTACTGGCTGTCACACACACTCGGTATGTCCAGCTTACCCCACCTCTCGACATGTCCTGGCTGTCACACACACTCCGTATGTCCAGCTTATCCCACTACCCCACCTCTCGACATGTACTGGCTGTCACACACACTCGGTATGTCCAGCTTACCCCACCTCTCGACATGTACTGGCTGTCACACACACTCGGTATGTCCAGCTTACCCCACCTCTCGACATGTACTGGCTGTCACACACACTCGGTATGTCCAGCTTACCCCATCTCTCGACATGTCCTGGCTGTCACACACACTTGGTATGTCCAGCTTACCCCACCTCTCGACATGTACTGGCTGTCACACACACTCGGTATGTCCAGCTTACCCCATCTCTCGACATGTCCTGGCTGTCACACACACTCGGTATGTCCAGCTTACCCCACCTCTCGACATGTACTGGCTGTCACACACACTCGGTATGTCCAGCTTACCCCACATCTCGACATGTCCTGGCTGTCACACACACTCGTATGTCCAGCTTATCCCACTACCCCACCTCTCGACATGTACTGGCTGTCACACACACTCGGTATGTCCAGCTTACCCCACCTCTCGACATGTACTGGCTGTCACACACACTCGGTATGTCCAGCTTACCCCACCTCTCGACATGTACTGGCTGTCACACACACTCGGTATGTCCAGCTTACCCCACCTCTCGACATGTACTGGCTGTCACACACACACTCGGTATGTCTAGCTTACCCCACCTCTCGACATGTACTGGCTGTCACACACACTCGGTATGTCCAGCTTACCCCACCTCTCGACATGTCCTGGCTGTCACACACACTCGGTATGTCCAGCTTACCCCACCTCTCGACATGTCCTGGCTGTCATACACACTCGGTATGTCCAGCTTACCCCACCTCTCGACATGTCCTGGCTGTCACACACACAGCTTACCCCACCTCTCGACACGTACTGGCTGTCACACACACTCGATGTGTCCAGCTTACCCCACCTCTCGACATGTACTGGCTGTCACACACACTCGGTATGTCCAGCTTACCCCACCTCTCGACATGTCCTGGCTGTCACACACACTCGGTATGTCCAGCTTACCCCACCTCTCGACATGTACTGACTGTCACACACACTCGGTATGTCCAGCTTACCCCACCTCTCGACATGTACTGGCTGTCACACACACTCGGTATGTCCAGCTTACCCCACCTCTCGACATGTACTGGCTGTCACACACACTCGGTATGTCCAGCTTACCCCACCTCTCGACATGTCCTGGCTGTCACACACACTCGGTATGTCCAGCTTACCCCACCTCTCGACATGTACTGGCTGTCACACACACACGGTATGTCCAGCTTACCCCATCTCTCGACATGTCCTGGCTGTCACACACACTCGGTATGTCCAGCTTACCCCACCTCTCGACATGTACTGGCTGTCACACACACTCGGTATGTCCAGCTTACCCCACCTCTCGACATGTCCTGGCTGTCACACACACTCCGTATGTCCAGCTTATCCCACTACCCCACCTCTCGACATGTACTGGCTGTCACACACACTCGGTATGTCCAGCTTACCCCACCTCTCGACATGTACTGGCTGTCACACACACTCGGTATGTCCAGCTTACCCCACCTCTTGACATGTACTGGCTGTCACACACACTCGGTATGTCCAGCTTACCCCACCTCTCGACATGTACTGGCTGTCACACACACACTCGGTATGTCCAGCTTACCCCACCTCTCGACATGTCCTGGCTGTCACACACACTCGTATGTCCAGCTTATCCCACTACCCCACCTCTCGACATGTACTGGCTGTCACAGACACTCGGTATGTCCAGCTTACCCCACCTCTCGACATGTACTGGCTGTCACACACACTCGGTATGTCCAGCTTACCCCACCTCTCGACATGTACTGGCTGTCACACACACTCGGTATGTCCAGCTTACCCCACCTCTCGACATGTACTGGCTGTCACACACACACTCGGTATGTCCAGCTTACCCCACCTCTCGACATGTCCTGGCTGTCACACACACTCGTATGTCCAGCTTATCCCACTACCCCACCTCTCGACATGTACTGGCTGTCACACACACTCGGTATGTCCAGCTTACCCCACCTCTCGACATGTACTGGCTGTCACACACACTCGGTATGTCCAGCTTACCCCACCTCTCGACATGTACTGGCTGTCACACACACTCGGTATGTCCAGCTTACCCCACCTCTCGACATGTACTGGCTGTCACACACACACTCGGTATGTCTAGCTTACCCCACCTCTCGACATGTACTGGCTGTCAAACACACTCGGTATGTCCAGCTTACCCCACCTCTCGACATGTCCTGGCTGTCACACACACTCGGTATGTCCAGCTTACCCCACCTCTCGACATGTCCTGGCTGTCATACACACTCGGTATGTCCAGCTTACCCCACCTCTCGACATGTCCTGGCTGTCACACACACAGCTTACCCCACCTCTCGACACGTACTGGCTGTCACACACACTCGATGTGTCCAGCTTACCCCACCTCTCGACATGTACTGGCTGTCACACACACTCGGTATGTCCAGCTTACCCCACCTCTCGACGTCCTGGCTGTCACACACACTCGGTATGTCCAGCTTACCCCACCTCTCGACATGTACTGGCTGTCACACACACTCGGTATGTCCAGCTTACCCCACCTCTCCATGTACTGGCTGTCACACACACTCGGTATGTCCAGCTTACCCCACCTCTCGACATGTACTGGCTGTCACACACACTCGGTATGTCCAGCTTACCCCACCTCTCGACATGTCCTGGCTGTCACACACACTCGGTATGTCCAGCTTACCCCACCTCTCGACATGTACTGGCTGTCACACACACACGGTATGTCCAGCTTACCCCATCTCTCGACATGTCCTGGCTGTCACACACACTCGGTATGTCCAGCTTACCCCACCTCTCGACATGTCCTGGCTGTCACACACACTCCGTATGTCCAGCTTATCCCACTACCCCACCTCTCGACATGTACTGGCTGTCACACACACTCGGTATGTCCAGCTTACCCCACCTCTCGACATGTACTGGCTGTCACACACACTCGGTATGTCCAGCTTACCCCATCTCTCGACATGTCCTGGCTGTCACACACACTTGGTATGTCCAGCTTACCCCACCTCTCGACATGTACTGGCTGTCACACACACTCGGTATGTCCAGCTTACCCCATCTCTCGACATGTCCTGGCTGTCACACACACTCGGTATGTCCAGCTTACCCCACCTCTCGACATGTACTGGCTGTCACACACACTCGGTATGTCCAGCTTACCCCACCTCTCGACATGTCCTGGCTGTCACACACACTCGTATGTCCAGCTTATCCCACTACCCCACCTCTCGACATGTACTGGCTGTCACACACACTCGGTATGTCCAGCTTACCCCACCTCTCGACATGTACTGGCTGTCACACACACTCGGTATGTCCAGCTTACCCCACCTCTCGACATGTACTGGCTGTCACACACACTCGGTATGTCCAGCTTACCCCACCTCTCGACATGTACTGGCTGTCACACACACACTCGGTATGTCTAGCTTACCCCACCTCTCGACATGTACTGGCTGTCACACACACTCGGTATGTCCAGCTTACCCCACCTCTCGACATGTCCTGGCTGTCACACACACTCGGTATGTCCAGCTTACCCCACCTCTCGACATGTCCTGGCTGTCACACACACTCGGTATGTCCAGCTTACCCCACCTCTCGACATGTCCTGGCTGTCACACACACAGCTTACCCCACCTCTCGACACGTACTGGCTGTCACACACACTCGATGTGTCCAGCTTACCCCACCTCTCGACATGTACTGGCTGTCACACACACTCGGTATGTCCAGCTTACCCCACCTCTCGACATGTCCTGGCTGTCACACACACTCGGTATGTCCAGCTTACCCCACCTCTCGACATGTACTGGCTGTCACACACACTCGGTATGTCCAGCTTACCCCACCTCTCGACATGTACTGGCTGTCACACACACTCGGTATGTCCAGCTTACCCCACCTCTCGACATGTACTGGCTGTCACACACACTCGGTATGTCCAGCTTACCCCATCTCTCGACATGTCCTGGCTGTCACACACACTCGGTATGTCCAGCTTACCCCACCTCTCGACATGTACTGGCTGTCACACACACACGGTATGTCCAGCTTACCCCATCTCTCGACATGTCCTGGCTGTCACACACACTCGGTATGTCCAGCTTACCCCACCTCTCGACATGTACTGGCTGTCACACACACTCGGTATGTCCAGCTTACCCCACCTCTCGACATGTCCTGGCTGTCACACACACTCCGTATGTCCAGCTTATCCCACTACCCCACCTCTCGACATGTACTGGCTGTCACACACACTCGGTATGTCCAGCTTACCCCACCTCTCGACATGTACTGGCTGTCACACACACTCGGTATGTCCAGCTTACCCCACCTCTTGACATGTACTGGCTGTCACACACACTCGGTATGTCCAGCTTACCCCACCTCTCGACATGTACTGGCTGTCACACACACACTCGGTATGTCTAGCTTACCCCACCTCTCGACATGTACTGGCTGTCACACACACTCGGTATGTCCAGCTTACCCCACCTCTCGACATGTCCTGGCTGTCACACACAGTCGGTATGTCCAGCTTACCCCACCTCTCGACATGTCCTGGCTGTCACACACACAGCTTACCCCACCTCTCGACATGTACTGGCTGTCACACACACTCGGTATGTCCAGCTTACCCCACCTCTCGACATGTCCTGGCTGTCACACACACTCGGTATGTCCAGCTTACCCCATCTCTCGACATGTACTGACTGTCACACACACTCGGTATGTCCAGCTTACCCCACCTCTCGACATGTACTGGCTGTCACACACACTCGGTATGTCCAGCTTACCCCACCTCTCGACATGTACTGGCTGTCACACACACACGGTATGTCCAGCTTACCCCACCTCTCGACATGTACTGGCTGTCACACACACTCGGTATGTCCAGCTTACCCCACCTCTCGACATGTCCTGGCTGTCACACACACAGCTTACCCCACCTCTCGACATGTACTGGCTATCACACACACTCGATGTGTCCAGCTTACCCCACCTCTCGACATGTACTGGTTGTCACACACACTCGGTATGTCCAGCTTATCCCACCTCTCGACATGTCCTGGCTGTCACTCACACTCGGTATGTCCAGCTTACCCCACCTCTCGGCATGTCCTGGCTGTCACACACACTCGGTATGTCCAACTTACCCCACCTCTCGACATGTACTGGCTGTCACACACACTCGGTATGTCCAGCTTACCCCACCTCTCGACATGTTCTAGCTGTCACACACACTCAGTATGTCCAGCTTACCCCACCTCTCGACATGTCCTGGCTGTCACACACACAGCTTACCCCACCTCTCGACATGTACTGGCTGTCACACACACTCGGTATGTCCAGCTTACCCCACCTCTCGACATGTCCTGGCTGTCACACACACTCGGTATGTCCAGCTTACCCCACCTCTCGACATGTACTGACTGTCACACACACTCGGTATGTCCAGCTTACCCCACCTCTCGACATGTACTGGCTGTCACACACACTCGGTATGTCCAGCTTACCCCACCTCTCGACATGTACTGGCTGTCACACACACTCGGTATGTCCAGCTTACCCCATCTCTCGACATGTCCTGGCTGTCACACACACTCGGTATGTCCAGCTTACCCCACCTCTCAACATGTACTGGCTGTCACACACACACGGTATGTCCAGCTTACCCCATCTCTCGCCATGTCCTGGCTGTCACACACACTCGGTATGTCCAGCTTACCCCACCTCTCGGCATGTCCTGGCTGTCACACACACTCGGTATGTCCAACTTACCCCACCTCTCGACATGTACTGGCTGTCACACACACTCGGTATGTCCAGCTTACCCCACCTCTCGACATGTCCTGGCTGTCACACACACAGCTTACCCCACCTCTCGACATGTACTGGCTGTCACACACACTCGGTATGTCCAGCTTACCCCACCTCTCGACATGTCCTGGCTGTCACACACACTCGGTATGTCCAGCTTACCCCACCTCTCGACATTTCCTGGCTGTCACACACACAGCTTACCCCACCTCTCGACATGTACTGGCTGTCACACACACTCGGTGTGTCCAGCTTACCCCACCTCTCGACATGTCCTGGCTGTCACACACACAGCTTACCCCACCTCTCGACATGTACTGGCTGTCACACACACTCGGTATGTCCAGCTTACCCCACCTCTCGACATGTACTGGTTGTCACACACACTCGGTATGTCCAGCTTATCCCACCTCTCGACATGTCCTGGCTGTCACACACACTCGGTATGTCCAGCTTACACCACCTCTCGACATGTCCTGGCTGTCACACACACTCGGTATGTCCAGGTTACCCCACCTCTCGACATGTACTGGCTGTCACACACACTCGGTATGTCCAGCTTACCCCACCTCTCGACATGTACTGGCTGTCACACACACTCGGTATGTCCAGCTTACCCCACCTCTCGACATGTACTGGCTGTCACACACACTCGGTATGTCCAGCTTACCCCACCTCTCGACATGTCCTGGCTGTCACACACACTCGGTATGTCCAGCTTACCCCACCTCTCGACATGTACTGACTGTCACACACACTCGGTATGTCCAGCTTACCCCACCTCTCGACATGTACTGGCTGTCACACACACTCGGTATGTCCAGCTTACCCCACCTCTCGACATGTACTGGCTGTCACACACACTCGGTATGTCCAGCTTACCCCATCTCTCGACATGTCCTGGCTGTCACACACACTCGGTATGTCCAGTTTACCCCACCTCTCGACATGTACTGGCTGTCACACACACACGGTATGTCCAGCTTACCCCATCTCTCGACATGTCCTGGCTGTCACACACACTCGGTATGTCCAGCTTACCCCACCTCTCGACATGTACTGGCTGTCACACACACTCGGTATGTCCAGCTTACCCCACCTCTCGACATGTCCTGGCTGTCACACACACTCCGTATGTCCAGCTTATCCCACTACCCCACCTCTCGACATGTACTGGCTGTCACACACACTCGGTATGTCCAGCTTACCCCACCTCTTGACATGTACTGGCTGTCACACACACTAGGTATGTCCAGCTTACCCCACCTCTTGACATGTACTGGCTGTCACACACACTCGGTATGTCCAGCTTACCCCACCTCTCGACATTTCCTGGCTGTCACACACACAGCTTACCCCACCTCTCGACATGTACTGGCTGTCACACACACTCGGTGTGTCCAGCTTACCCCACCTCTCGACATGTCCTGGCTGTCACACACACAGCTTACCCCACCTCTCGACATGTACTGGCTGTCACACACACTCGGTATGTCCAGCTTACCCCACCTCTCGACATGTACTGGTTGTCACACACACTCGGTATGTCCAGCTTATCCCACCTCTCGACATGTCCTGGCTGTCACACACACTCGGTATGTCCAGCTTACACCACCTCTCGACATGTCCTGGCTGTCACACACACTCGGTATGTCCAGGTTACCCCACCTCTCGACATGTACTGGCTGTCACACACACTCGGTATGTCCAGCTTACCCCACCTCTCGACATGTACTGGCTGTCACACACACTCGGTATGTCCAGCTTACCCCACCTCTCGACATGTACTGGCTGTCACACACACTCGGTATGTCCAGCTTACCCCACCTCTCGACATGTCCTGGCTGTCACACACACTCGGTATGTCCAGCTTACCCCACCTCTCGACATGTACTGACTGTCACACACACTCGGTATGTCCAGCTTACCCCACCTCTCGACATGTACTGGCTGTCACACACACTCGGTATGTCCAGCTTACCCCACCTCTCGACATGTACTGGCTGTCACACACACTCGGTATGTCCAGCTTACCCCATCTCTCGACATGTCCTGGCTGTCACACACACTCGGTATGTCCAGCTTACCCCATCTCTCGACATGTCCTGGCTGTCACACACACTCGGTATGTCCAGCTTACCCCACCTCTCGACATGTACTGGCTGTCACACACACTCGGTATGTCCAGCTTACCCCACCTCTCGACATGTCCTGGCTGTCACACACACTCCGTATGTCCAGCTTATCCCACTACCCCACCTCTCGACATGTACTGGCTGTCACACACACTCGGTATGTCCAGCTTACCCCACCTCTTGACATGTACTGGCTGTCACACACACTCGGTATGTCCAGCTTACCCCACCTCTTGACATGTACTGGCTGTCACACACACTCGGTATGTCCAGCTTACCCCACCTCTCGACATGTACTGGCTGTCACACACACACTCGGTATGTCTAGCTTACCCCACCTCTCGACATGTACTGGCTGTCACACACACTCGGTATGTCCAGCTTACCCCACCTCTCGACATGTCCTGGCTGTCACACACAGTCGGTATGTCCAGCTTACCCCACCTCTCGACATGTCCTGGCTGTCACACACAGTCGGTATGTCCAGCTTACCCCACCTCTCGACATGTCCTGGCTGTCACACACACAGCTTACCCCACCTCTCGACATGTACTGGCTGTCACACACACTCGGTATGTCCAGCTTACCCCACCTCTCGACATGTCCTGGCTGTCACACACACTCGGTATGTCCAGCTTACCCCATCTCTCGACATGTACTGACTGTCACACACACTCGGTATGTCCAGCTTACCCCACCTCTCGACATGTACTGGCTGTCACACACACTCGGTATGTCCAGCTTACCCCACCTCTCGACATGTACTGGCTGTCACACACACACGGTATGTCCAGCTTACCCCACCTCTCGACATGTACTGGCTGTCACACACACTCGGTATGTCCAGCTTACCCCACCTCTCGACATGTCCTGGCTGTCACACACACAGCTTACCCCACCTCTCGACATGTACTGGCTATCACACACACTCGATGTGTCCAGCTTACCCCACCTCTCGACATGTACTGGTTGTCACACACACTCGGTATGTCCAGCTTATCCCACCTCTCGACATGTCCTGGCTGTCACTCACACTCGGTATGTCCAGCTTACCCCACCTCTCGGCATGTCCTGGCTGTCACACACACTCGGTATGTCCAACTTACCCCACCTCTCGACATGTACTGGCTGTCACACACACTCGGTATGTCCAGCTTACCCCACCTCTCGACATGTTCTAGCTGTCACACACACAGCTTACCCCACCTCTCGACATGTACTGGCTGTCACACACACTCGGTATGTCCAGCTTACCCCACCTCTCGACATGTCCTGGCTGTCACACACACTCGGTATGTCCAGCTTACCCCACCTCTCGACATGTACTGACTGTCACACACACTCGGTATGTCCAGCTTACCCCACCTCTCGACATGTACTGGCTGTCACACACGCTCGGTATGTCCAGCTTACCCCACCTCTCGACATGTACTGGCTGTCACACACGCTCGGTATGTCCAGCTTACCCCATCTCTCGACATGTCCTGGCTGTCACACACACTCGGTATGTCCAGCTTACCCCACCTCTCAACATGTACTGGCTGTCACACACACACGGTATGTCCAGCTTACCCCATCTCTCGCCATGTCCTGGCTGTCACACACACTCGGTATGTCCAGCTTACCCCACCTCTCGGCATGTCCTGGCTGTCACACACACTCGGTATGTCCAACTTACCCCACCTCTCGACATGTACTGGCTGTCACACACACTCGGTATGTCCAGCTTACCCCACCTCTCGACATGTACTAGCTGTCACACACACTCAGTATGTCCAGCTTACCCCACCTCTCGACATGTCCTGGCTGTCACACACACAGCTTACCCCACCTCTCGACATGTACTGGCTGTCACACACACTCGGTATGTCCAGCTTACCCCACCTCTCGACATGTCCTGGCTGTCACACACACTCGGTATGTCCAGCTTACCCCACCTCTCGACATTTCCTGGCTGTCACACACACAGCTTACCCCACCTCTCGACATGTACTGGCTGTCACACACACTCGGTGTGTCCAGCTTACCCCACCTCTCGACATGTCCTGGCTGTCACACACACAGCTTACCCCACCTCTCGACATGTACTGGCTGTCACACACACTCGGTATGTCCAGCTTACCCCACCTCTCGACATGTACTGGTTGTCACACACACTCGGTATGTCCAGCTTATCCCACCTCTCGACATGTCCTGGCTGTCACACACACTCGGTATGTCCAGCTTACACCACCTCTCGACATGTCCTGGCTGTCACACACACTCGGTATGTCCAGGTTACCCCACCTCTCGACATGTACTGGCTGTCACACACACTCGGTATGTCCAGCTTACCCCACCTCTCGACATGTACTGGCTGTCACACACACTCGGTATGTCCAGCTTACCCCACCTCTCGACATGTACTGGCTGACACACACACTCGGTATGTCCAGCTTACCCCACCTCTCGACATGTCCTGGCTGTCACACACACTCGGTATGTCCAGCTTACCCCACCTCTCGACATGTCCTAGCTACTGTTGGTTGATAAAAGATCACATGCTGTTTTTGGTAAAAGGCCTATATAGCAGCAGTGGGTTTTCTCTCTCACTCAACCAAGTGTCAAAATAACCAAAGAACAGTAGTTTAAAATGATTTTATTTGTCGTTAATAAAATATTCTGTCCTTTCCTTTACTACTACTATTTTCTATACCATTGTTATTTTCCTAGTTCTATTTTCTCTAGCATTTTTTTTTTTCTTGTACTATTTTCTATACTGCTGTTTTCCTAGCACTATTTTTTATACCACTGTTTTTCTACTATCATTTTCTATACCATTGTTATTTTCGTAGCACTATTTTTTATACCATTGTTTTTTTAGGACTATTTCTATACCACTGTTGTTTTCCTAGTACAGTTTCCAATACCACTGTTGTTTTTCTAGTACTATTTTTTATACCACTGTTGTTTTCCTAGTACAGTTTCCAATACCACTGTTGTTTTTCTAGTACTATTTTTTATACCACTGTTGTTTTCCTAGTAGTTTCCAATACCACTGTTGGTTTTCTAGTACTATTTTTTATACCACTGTTGGTTTTCTAGTACTATTTTTTATACCACTGTTGTTTTCCTAGTACAGTTTCCAATACCACTGTTGGTTTTCTAGTACTATTTTTTATACCACTGTTGTTTTCCTAGTACAGTTTCCAATACCACTGTTGGTTTTCTAGTACTATTTTTTATACCACTGTAACTGTTGTTTCTTGTGACAGATCATTCAGCAGTATTTGCTGGATTATCTGCTAGGAAGGAAGTTAATAAAGCACCTTGAGTACTTTGTTGCCCAACTCTCCTACAGCGTGGAGTCGGGCCGCGAGTCCACACTTGAGATGATGGCCACCATGTTCTCAACATTCCCAGAGGTAAGTTTTTACCTGCCATTGTTATACTTTGTTTGCTTATTTCTTTTCAACTTCAACCTCAAACTAATGACATTTTCACACTGCTGTAATAGACTGGTACCATCATTCAAACAGCCAATGAGACGGCCCAAAATCTTCCAATGAACAGGAAGCAGAAGACTTGATGGAAGATTTTGAGCCATCCCATTGGCTGTTTCGATGTTCGGACCAGTCTACTACAGTATGGGGGAAATGCCATTAGTTTCAGGTCAGGTTAAGTATTCATAAAACAAGAAAACTATTGATCCAAGTTTTCTACTGTTTATTTTGTATTATTTTAAGCATGTACTTTATCATTATAAAAAAAAGAAAGCCTTTTTTTATTGATTTGTATGAAATTTAAAAAACATTTTCACTCATTAGCAAACCTGAATATATAACATTCAAGCTTTTATTTCTGCACAAGGCGGAGATCTTTTTTTTTTTACATGATATGCTCCTATAATTACTGTCCGGCATTTTGTCTAGGACAGTTTAGGTTATCATGAATTATTGGTGTAGCCAGGATTTTATATTAGGGAGGCCCACCCACATTGGGTGAGGGGAGCAGCTTTACTGTCTATAAGTTGTGCTGTAGAGCGACAAACAATATAAAAGGGGATGGTGGGGGGGGGGGGGGGGAGGGATAGGTGAGATGGGTGAGGAGGGCATGTTAGTATTTTACATTAGTAAAAGATGCAGGATTGGGAGGCATGATTGGATCTTTAAATTAGTTTTATTTATTTTACTAATTCATTTTATGAGATTATTTTAAAGTAAATTATATATTAACAGTGGATTATACAGTAATAATGCAAATTGGCATCTGTGTAGTCTGAATGTCTGTGCAGTCTGAATGTGTGTAGTCTGAATGTCTGTGCAGTCTGAATATCTGTGTAATCTTGAATTTGTGTCAATCAAAATCCTTTGTCCACTGTGTCTACTAGTTCATTTCCTCAGAGCTGGTTGGATCCAGTTTAGACAGAGTGCACTGTATGATATTTTAAAGATATTATTTCTGATTACAGAAACTGCTGATTAAGCATGCTGGGATGTTCTTTGTGCCGATGGCTGTAGCTCTAGTCAATGATAACTCCACAAGATGTCGCAAGTTGACAGCTCTCGCAATAAAGCTACTTCTAGAAAAGGTGTGATGCGAGGTTATATGGAACTAAATGAGTATTTAATGACATCCTAGCATGAAAACATTTATCAGCTATTAGACAATATATTTTTTATGTTGGTATGAAAAGAACTTTCTGAACATAACTGATAGGTTTAGCACTGAAAAATACATTTAATTTAGTAATATAATCAATTCAAATGACTGAACTGTTTTAAATGAATCCTTAAGTAAAGATTCAATGGAAAAAAGGACTAAGAATTGTTAGATTTGTTGTACAGAGAATACTCTTATCCAAGATGGACTGTACATACATTTATAGTTTGTTCTTCCTAATGAACAATTTTGTCATCATCAACAAATGTTTTTAGTCAACATTTTTTTATGATGTTTTAGAAATAACAAATATTTTTATGCAAGTCGATTTTATTAGAAAACCATGTATTTCAAAAATAAACAATAAAAATGAATTGTAATTAATTTTAAAACTGATTTTATTTTATAAAATTGAACAATTTGTTTATTTGTTTGTTCCAGATTGATGCTGGAACGCGTGACGGTCTGTTTAACATCACACTAGAGTGGTTTAAAGACAACAAGGTAAGTCTTGTGAACTGTGATCTCTGGTGTAGTTTGAATAATACTTGAACATCAAGAATAGATCACGATTTTGTTTTTGTAATCAGATTTGGTCAGAAATATTATGGTGACTTCGACTTGTCAATACTGTTAATGGTGAAAAGGCCACGTCATTTTGCAGGCTACATTAATGCCCGATATGTTGGATTTGTACATTTCCAGGACTAATTTTGTAAAAGTAACTTCATCAGTTTAGCACATTGTAATAGAATTGTAATAAATAGAATACTAAACAAGTTACTTGAAGGACTACGGTATATTACAACTTGTGTTTTTGATCATACATCACTCACTTTTACGATGAGATAATGATTGAAAAACACTCGTAATGTAATCAGTCTTCTGTGGAAAGGTGTGTAATATCCTCTATATAAATAATACACGAAGTTTGATATCTTCCTGGGTTGGGATTTAACTTCATTGGTGAGTTGTTTTGGTCATATCATTGAACCACCTTGGTGCACCCATTGTGTTTTTGCCTTCCCGAGCAGTTCGCTCTCACTGATATATCAAAGGTTGTGGTATGTGCTATCCTTTCTGTGGAAAATGCTCAAAAAAGATCCATTGCTGCTAATTGAAAAAGCTAGCAGGTTTCCTCAGAAGAGAGAGTGTCAGCATATCAATAATGTTTAACATCTAGTAGCCGATGATTAATTAATCAATATGCTCTGGTGGAATCATTAAACAAATGTTGTGTTTTACATTCTCCTGTATTCAGGTACAGCATTCTGGACCCTGACTGCCCAGCTGTGTGGGTTGTTAAATGTTGTGTTTTACATTCGCTTGTATTCAGGTGCAGCCCCAGACCCTGACTGCCCAGCTGTGTGGGTTGTTAAACAAATGTTGTGTTTTACATTTGCTTGTATTCATGTACAGCACCGGACCCTGGCCGCCCAGCTGTGTGGGTTGTTAAATGTTGTGTTTTACATTCTCCTGTATTAGGTACAGCACCGGACCCTGACCGCCCAGCTGTGTGGGTTGTTAAATGTTGTGTTTTACATTCTCCTGTATTAGGTACAGCACCGGACCCTGACCGCCCAGCTGTGTGGGTTGTTAAATGTTGTGTTTTACATTCTCCTGTATTCGGATACAGCACGGGACCCTGACACCCAGCGTTGTGTTGTACATTCTCCTGTATTCGGATACAGCACTGGACCCTGGCCACCCAGCTGTGTGGGTTGTTAAATGTTGTGTTGTACATTCTCCTGTATTCGGATACAGCACTGGACCCTGACACCCAGCTGTGTGGGTTGTTAAATGTTGTGTTGTACATTCTCCTGTATTCGGATACAGCACTGGACCCGGGCCACCCAGCTGTGTGGGTTGTTAAATGTTGTATTTTACATTCTCCTGTATTAGGTACAGCACCGGACCCTGACGCCCAGCTGTGTGGGTTATTAAATGTTGTGTTTTACATTCTCCTGTATTCGGATACAGCACCGGACCCTGACACCCAGCTGTGTGGGTTGTTAAATGTTGTGTTTTACATTCTACTGTATTCAGGTGCAGCACCGGACCCTGACGCCCAGCTGTGTGGGTTGTTAAATGTTGTGTTTTACATTCTCCTGTATTCGGATACAGCACAGGACCCTGGCACCCAGCTGTGTGGGTTGTTAAATGTTGTGTTGTACATTCTCCTGTATTAGGTACAGCACCGGACCCTGACGCCCAGCTGTGTGGGTTATTAAATGTTGTGTCCGGACCCTGGCTGCCCAGCTGTGTGGGTTGTTAAATGTTGTGTTTTACATTCTCCTGTATTAGGTACAGCACCGGACCCTGACGCCCAGCTGTGTGGGTTATTAAATGTTGTGTCCGGACCCTGGCTGCCCAGCTGTGTGGGTTGTTAAATGTTGTGTTTTACATTCTCCTGTATTAGGTACAGTACCGGACCCTGGCACCCAGCTGTGTGGGTTATTAAATGTTGTGTATTACAGTGCTTATGGTTTGAAAATTGATGGCGAGCAATAAACTGCTCTCCTGAAATGATGATGGAGAGCAATTGCTCTCTGTATGTATATTATATAAAAAAACAAAAAGATATATGCCCTGTTGTTAGATTTATCTATAATTAAAAGAAATATCAAGTTACTAAAGGTATGTGATTTATAGCAAAATAAAAGTAAAACAGAGGTGAAATAATTGTACTTACTTAAGATCCAAGATATCTAGATTGAGGAGAAGTTCCTTTTATAATACATTTAATACTAACACAGTCATTGAAATAAAGAAAATATGTTTTCACTGCATATTTTATTGTTAGTTTTTTTTAAATTTATTCTGCAGTTTCAACCTCAAAACATTCCTCTGGCTCACTCTCAGAAAAATAGTCTAGCTCACAGTCTTCAGTGTTATCAATGAACATGTCATCATCTTCCAATTGTTCAACTTCGACTCCAATATCATCATCAATGTCGAGATCCATGCAAGGTTGTTTTGCTTGATGGGTGTTGTCAAGCTTCAACTTTCGTTTTTTGGTTGAAAGAAATGAATCCAAGGCTGAAATGATTATCTTCTCCTGTTCGGTGTCAGTGAAGATATGATGGTTCACTTTAAGCAGTAGCAGGTCTTCCATCGTTTTGTGGCTAAGAGAGAGACGTCTGTCCGATAGCATGGCAGTGAGGTGGCTGAATCCAGCCTCCACAGTGCTGTTGCTGGGGCCAATGCAGAAAACTATTTCTACCAATCTACAGATGTTGGGGAAATCAGTTCTTCTGTAGGTCATAATTTTCTGCCACAACTGTTTCATCTGCAGATTACTGTAAAAATGTTTCACAGCATTTCTCAAATCCTTCCATTCCCTCTTGACAGCAAAGTAATCGATTTCATGCATTTTTCTTTCCTGGAAATGTGATGCCAACTGGAGAAGAGGTTTGACTTCTGCAGTCACATCATCTTCATCCCAATTTGCAGGATCTAACCATTGCATATGTCTATAGATATCTTTGTCAAAGCTTGAAAATCTGGTAACCATACATTTCAACAGTTCTGGCAAGACTTTTTCCTTGATGCTTTTTACAGCTTCAATGGCCCCAGTTGGTTTGAACATGTTTGTGTATGATACCTTGTTGTATTCTCTGTTAACAATGTTCCTCCTTATATGTCCCTGTTTTGGCAAACTTTGGCTAATTGTCGATTCTGTTTCATCATATTCAATGCCAACGGATGATAAGATTCCTTTTACAGATATGTCCTCCTCATCAATCAGATCTTGTATTCTTGATTGCGTTCTTTGCACTTGGTACAGAACTTCATAAGCCATGATGTCCCCTCTTTGAAAGGACAAAGACAGTGGTGTGATGGCATCTAGGACATTCTTAAAGTAGCAACATGTTACAAGAAAGGTGACATTCCTCAACTTCTTCAGGATACCAGGTAATTGTGTTGTTGTTTTGTTTTTCGATGCCAAGGAGTTCTCCACAGATAGAGCAAGCACAACCCAATCATTTATCAGAGACTGTAGTCCTAGTAACTGATGGCAGACAAATCTGGTACTGTGGACTTTTTTCACCTTGTACACTTGTACATCCAATGCTTCTGCTGTTGAATGTAAATGTCGGCTGACCTTCGGAGATTTCTTGAACAGGTAGTACAAAGTTATCATGAATTGCTGAACATCAGAGAATGTTTTGCTTCTTTTGGTATCAAGCATGGCATCTTTTACTGCTAATTCAATCCTGTGGGAAATGCAGTGAATATTCACCATCCATGGTCGTGTTTGTGACAATCGTGCAAGAAGTCCTGAGTAAACCCCTGCAAGTACAATTGTTTGAAATAATTAGATTTTTATATGCAACAAAAAACCAAACCCAACATACATACACACATGATCTTAAAGTTTTCATAAAGAGTTAAAGTTCCTGATGTCAAACTATACTTGTGGAAACCATAATAATTTTCCATTCTACAATGTTTCTGTGGTTATGTCTAATATAGTTTGCAGGGTACATTTTGTTTATAAAATTTTGATTAGCAAAAGTTGTAACGCATAGAAAATTGATTAGCAACTAGTATTAAATCATTCAGAATTTCATAGCAATTTCTGAAATTTGTGTAGCAAATTGCAATGAAATACCAAACAAATTGCACCCTGGTTTGTTTCACATCTAATAACTAGTGACCATCTAATCAATTTGCTCCAATTCTGTTGTTGTTGTTGTTGTTGTTGTTGAACTTTCAACAAAGATACTTCAAGTATCTCTTTTAATCAATTTATTTTAATAATAACATAACTAAATTTAAATACCAGTATTTACAGAGGCACCATCTGCAGCTGCTGAGATTAGAGCATTTGAGTATTGTTCTTCAGAGAGCTTGATAGCCTTGATGAAAACATCATCTATTGCCTGCTTCAGGTTTTCCGCATTAGCTGCACCATATGTATCCATATCTTGCAGTCCAATGCAGAAGTATACAGGTTTGCCTTTGTGAACAACTCGAACGAAAACCAACTCCTTCTCACATCCTGTCTTCCTGGCCTGACTACCATCACTCAAAACAGAGAAGCAGGTGTTTATTAATGGCAATTCTCTGTTGATTGGCAATATAGTTTATAAATTCAACAGCCTTCTGAGGGGAATCACAGCCTAAAACGAAACCATGTCCAAAACTTAGTGTACATATAAATCAAGTATTTGATGATATTAATAAATTTATTTGCTTGTTTGTTGTGGTGTGTTGTTTATTTTTTTCTATCTTTTGTTTTGTTTTACTTTATTTTTTTTAAATATCAGAATGTTAACAAATATTTTTGTAGCCTTGCTTGTTTTTTCTTTAATTTGTTTTACTAATATAGAAAAATATATATAAATATTAAGGAACATGAATAAAATGGGGTGGGGGGGGGGGGCTTTCAATAAATTCAACACATGAGGAAAGGGTAGGCCTACATGTAATATTTAAATTTTATTATGTATAATAATATTAGTGATTCGCCAGGACCATCCCAGCCTTCATTAAGGGTGTTTTTAAAAAATCAGTTTGGCATGAGTTAAAAAGAAAAGTAAATTAAAAGTGTTCGTGGGGGATGGGATTAAATTTAATGGGAGGTTGTTTAAATATCCAAGAAAAAAAATATTTGTAAAACATAGTGGAATTAATAATTTATCAGTAGAACTACATGTGATATAACGTGTCATCAACGCACCATAACTGTTGTAAAGCAAAACACATCAAATCTATCCATGTAATTCGGCTGTTTCTATTATTAAAAAAATTGTCCGAACCGAATTGTTAACAACTACAAAAAATGACTCTCCTACCTTTAATTGCCGTTAGATTTCCTCCAAAGTTTGTCCAGACACAAATCGTAAAAAACCCACTACAAATATACAGATTCCACACACGAGACTGCAACGATGTCGCCGATATCGCCTTTGCTGAGATTGCATAGGGAAAAATACATGCAGTTTTCTGCCGTCTGCCATGTTGCTTGTTTATGGAATACTCTTCAAGAGGGGTGAAAGCCTCCAAAGTATGTGACACAATTAATATGAAATCAATGATCTCTTGTGGTATCATTAAACATTTTTTAATAATAATAATTAATAATATGACGTCATCACATCTGCTTTTATATCATAACATGTTATGACGTTGTTAGATTAAGTCCTATCCTTTCACCCCTCTTGGAGAATATTCCATAAAAAGTCAAAATGGCAGCTAGCACAAAATTACATGCTTTTTGCCCTATGTGCTCTCAGCGAAGTCGATATAGGTGACATAGTTATCATCTGGTATGTGGAAACTGTGTCATTGTAGTGGTTTTTTCAAGATTTCTGTCTGGACAAACTTTGTAGGAAATCTAACAGCAATTATTTAACCGGCCTCGGTGGCGTCGTGGCAGGCCATCGGTCTACAGGCTGGTAGGTACTGGGTTCAGATCCCAGTCGAGGCATGGGATTTTTAATCCAGATACCGACTCCAAACCCTGAGTGAGTGCTCCGCAAGGCTCAATGGGTAGGTGTAAACCACTTGCACCGACCAGTGATCCATAACTGGTTCAACAAAGGCCATGGTTTGTGCTATCCTGCCTGTGGGAAGCGCAAATAAAAGATCCCTTGCTGCATGTCGTAAAAAGAGTAGCCTATGTGGCGACAGCGGGTTTCCTCTAAAAACAGTGTCAGAATGACCATATGTTTGACGTCCAATAGCCGATGATAAGATAAAAAATCAATGTGCTCTAGCGGCGTCGTTAAATAAAACAAACTTTACTTTATAACAGCAATTAAAGGTAGGAGAGTAATTTTTCGTAGTTGTTAACAATTTGGTTCTTTTAATAGACTTACAGTAGTATTACATTACCAATAAAATAAATTCCTTTGGACCAATGTGATTATATATATTATAATTTAAAAAACTAAATAATAATAATAATGCAAAAAAAAAAAATTGCAAAAAAAAGAAGAAAGAACACCACCTCATTTAATTATTAATAATTTATGATATAATAATAATAACAATAATAATATGGTCGAAGGTCCACTTCTCGTGCATGTTGTTTTCTCGTGCCCTTTTCCACAATTAACTCTTTTTTTTTTCATGAACATGACATTTTGTTAATTAGTTATAATTTTTTCTTCATTTTATCAGTTGGTAGAATTTTTTTTAATGAAATTAAATCCAAGATCGGTTGTTATTATTCAGTTGGATATTAAAATGACAGTTCTTCTACAGTGTTAAATAACTTTAAAAACATATTTATAAATCCTACTTTAAAAGTTCATTATCCTGCTGTAAATAAATGATAAATGGTCATCTTGTAAGGTTAGTAAACATGTCTTATTTAGTGTTGTATTGTTTTGTAGAAATTGTTGATGAATGCGTAGGGGCATGAAAAGTGGACACCTCACTTTAATATTGCAGGCTGACTTACCCGAAATTAACTGTACACCATTTTCTTTTTGAACTTGAATAAATGACGTAAACGTACGGAGTGGCAAGCCATCAACTGCCATTTGGTATGCAGTTTTTAATAATTTCTTGTATGCGTCTCTGGATGCTTGGTTTAATGAAATGTCAATTGCCAGTTGGCTTCGTGGTGTAGATGCTAACGGTATAGGAGTATCGCCCACTATACAATCTTCATCACCCAATAAATGTTCGTAATCTATAGCCACATGATGTGCTGCACTGCCCAAATGCCTGTCAATAGCATGCTTCTTCACATTTGTCGTTCCTGTGGCAAACACTAATACCTCTTTTTGAATTTGGCCACGGATTTTCAAGTCCTTTTTTATTTTATCCATGTGTTTTCCGCACAACTTGCACGAAATCCTGACGACCAATTCCCGTCCGCGTTTGGTTTCGCTGTTCCAAGAAATCACATCACCTACGGACCACTTCAGAAAAGTACTTAGTTGCACAGAATTACCTTGGATTTCTTTAGACATATGGATTCGAAAATTGTAAATCGAAATATATTCGCGTATACAACTTTTCGACACTGACGTTATCCAATACTCAGTCGTCAATGTCCTATATTAACAATTTCCGACAATACCCGAGAATCGAACGCGACCAACGGGCGGATCTTGGCTGACAACGGAATCGCGCGAGACATTCTGAATGACAGCATATGGGCCATTCGTAAAATCTAGCAAATCAGGAAACAAATCCTTGACCTTTATACTCAGTCCAATTATGGACATTCTCCCATTCTCGGGTCTCGCTGACCAATCAATAAACAGCTTGCAAAACATAGAAATAAGTAAAAAAATTCTATAGACCGGTAGCTATTTTCAATTTTCCGTGGTGCCAGTTCACAGTATTTTTGGAGTAAATAGATTAGCGATGTCTACGTGTGATAACACGAGCAGTTTTTCGACCACGCAGAAATTGTTTTGCGCAAGCACACGCGAGCGAGAGCAATTGCTCGCGTCAAACCATAAGCACTGGTTTTACATTCTCCTGTATTTAGGTGCAGCACCGAACCCTGGCCGCCCAGCTGTGTGGGTTGTTAAATGTTGTGTTTTACATTCTCCTGTATTTAGTACAGTACCGGACCCTGACCGCCCAGCTGTGTGGGTTATTAAATGTTGTGTTTTACATTCTCCTGTATTAGGTACAGCACCGGACCCTGACGCCCAGCTGTGTGGGTTGTTAAATGTTGTGTTTTACATTCTCCTGTATTAGGTACAGCACCGGACCCTGACGCCCAGCTGTGTGGGTTGTTAAATGTTGTGTTTTACATTCTCCCGTATTCAAGTACAGCACGGGACCCTGACTGCCCAGCTGTGTGGGTTGTTAAATGTTGTTTTACATTCTCCTGTATTAGGTACAGCACCGGACCCTGGCACCCAGCTGTGTGGGTTGTTAAATGTTGTGTTTTACATTCTCCTGTATTAGGTACAGCACCGGACCCTGACGCCCAGCTGTGTGGGTTGTTAAATGTTGTGTTTTACATTCTCCTGTATTAGGTACAGCACCGGACCCTGGCACCCAGCTGTGTGGGTTGTTAAATGTTGTGTTTTACATTCTCCTGTATTAGGTACAGCACCGGACCCTGGCACCCAGCTGTGTGGGTTGTTAAATGTTGTGTTTTACATTCTCCTGTATTAGGTACAGCACCGGACCCTGACGCCCAGCTGTGTGGGTTGTTAAATGTTGTGTTTTACATTCTCCCGTATTCAAGTACAGCACGGGACCCTGACTGCCCAGCTGTGTGGGTTGTTAAATGTTGTTTTACATTCTCCTGTATTAGGTGCAGCACCGGACCCTGGCACCCAGCTGTGTGGGTTGTTAAATGTTGTGTTTTACATTCTCCTGTATTAGGTACAGCACCGGACCCTGACGCCCAGCTGTGTGGGTTGTTAAATGTTGTGTTTTACATTCTCCTGTATTAGGTACAGCACCGGACCCTGGCACCCAGCTGTGTGGGTTGTTAAATGTTGTGTTTTACATTCTCCTGTATTAGGTACAGCACCGGACCCTGGCACCCAGCTGTGTGGGTTGTTAAATGTTGTGTTTTACATTCTCCTGTATTAGGTACAGCACCGGACCCTGACGCCCAGCTGTGTGGGTTGTTAAATGTTGTGTTTTACATTCTCCCGTATTCAAGTACAGCACGGGACCCTGACTGCCCAGCTGTGTGGGTTGTTAAATGTTGTTTTACATTCTCCTGTATTAGGTGCAGCACCGGACCCTGGCACCCAGCTGTGTGGGTTGTTAAATGTTGTGTTTTACATTCTCCTGTATTAGGTACAGCACTGGACCCTGGCCGCCCAGCTGTGTGGGTTATTAAATGTTGTGGGTTATTAAATGTTGTGTTTTACATTCTTCTGTATTCAGGTGCAGCACCGGACCCTGACACCCAGCTGTGTGGGTTATTAAATGTTGTGTTTTACATTCTCCTGTATTCAGGTGCAGCACCGGACCCTGGCCGCCCAGCTGTGTGGGTTGTTAAATGTTGTGTTTTACATTCTCCTGTATTCAGGTGCAGCACCGGACCCTGACACCCAGCTGTGTGGGTTGTTAAATGTTGTGTTTTACATTCTCCTGTATTCAGGTGCAGCACCGGACCCTGGCCGCCCAGCTGTGTGGGTTGTTTGTGGAAGTGGAGGCGGCGGGCTTCAACCACCGGCTGGACAACGTGCTGCCTCTCGTAGAGCAGCAGATCAACCCCAGCAGATACCACGACCTCCAGGTGAGTACGAACCTTACAACAAAAACAAGGCACAATAGTTCAAAATCTTACTGAACTGGGCCAAATTTCACAAAACATTGTAAGCCTAGTTTTTCACATAAATCTATGACTAAACCGCAATTCTTATTACTATTTTAGTAGAACAAATATAGTTAGAAATACACATATTTCATTCTCTTTTGTTCTTAAAATGCTCCATTTTCCTTAATGATGTAATTTTCTTCGTCAAATAGATGTCAAACACTTGTAAGTGTATGCCCAGTATAACTGCTAGTTGCAGGCGTAAACTTACATCGTTTTCGTGAAATTGGTCCCTGGTTCACATAATTTGTAGCTAGGTAACTAATTCTTTGGTTATGTTACATCAGAGTTGTCATGGCGGGACATTTTGTAGCTAGGTAACTAATTCTTTGGTTATGTTACATCAGAGTTATCATGGCGGGACATAATTTGTAGCTAGGTAACTAATTCTTTGGTTATGTTACATCAGAGTTATCATGGCGGGACATTTTGGAGATGTATATCACAACCTTGTCAAAACACTCTTTGTGAATAGATAGGAGCTTGAATATATTAAATTAACTGTAGTTCAGATTAGTGAAGGCCTTGTCATACCTGATAGTATTTTATGATAAGGTATAAAATTGAAGACCTGATTTCTCATTGTCTGTTCAGCCATGATCTGTGATTTAAATGTATAAACTAACCACAGATTTTTACACTTATACATAGCTGAGTGACAAGAAAGTGTGCACAGTATAGGGAAAACCCCTACTTTTGCATGTAAAGCGATCGTGTAAGATATAAATATCCCCAACATCGCCATACTTTTCAAATGGCCTTTTAAAATGTTCTGGTGTGGTTCTATGGTTCATATCTGTATGAACAAGAAAATCTGTGCCATGGCTGAACCCATTAACAAGAAAGCGGCCAAAGTGTCTGATTGTTTTTTGTTGTTTTTAGACGCAGCAGCCTGAGTCTGACCAGTCGGCTGACCATTTCCTGTACAACACACTCAACACCCTGGCCAAGATCCTGCAGCACTGCGACGTCATCGCCAAACCACAGTGGACCGAACAACTTAACACCATATGGGGTACGCAGGTTTACTGGTTCTTTATGGAGGTTTAATGGGGGTTTTTTAAGGATGGTTTATAATCCTACATTTGTGGCAAATTAAAAAAAAAAATTGCATGCAGAAAATTATCAAAAAAAGAAGAAGGTCAAGTAATATGAGTTTTGGATTAATTAAATGATCCAAAATGTTATATTCATGTTGTTTTTCATTTCAGAACACATTTATGCTCATCTCCAGTACGCACATGCCTGGGTGCGACTGGTTTCTGCTCAGCTGTTTGGCCTACTGTTTGCCTCATGGACTCCAGAAGATCTTTGTCAAACTGAAAACCAGTCTAGTGACAAGCTCTCCCAGTACCTACAGATTGATCTTACTGAAAAGGTACAATGTTTTATGATATTTTGTTAACCATTTCATTCATACTGGCCTGTAAAATGTTATGTTTCTTTTTTTTACGTTATTGCAATTTTTGTTGTCCTGAACTAAAAAGGCTTTATATAGGTTTTACTTGCCATGTTGGTGGCAGCGACAACAACATCAACTTTTGTGTTTAGCCCAATGTTAAAGTTTCCATTTTTAATAAAACATATGTCCTAGATCAATGAAACTTGGTTTATAGTTGCACCTATGGATGTTCATCACAAACATGTAAAAAAACAACCAAATAATAATAATAAAAAAATTAATATAATTAAAATTTTAAGTGAATTTTTTTTAATTAGATTTTTAAAAACATGCATTAAGATGAACATCTTGTGGATGCAGCTATAAGTGACATCGAATAAGGTTTGGGTAGATGAGAATTCTTCTTCTTTTTTCTTATGTGTCCACACACCACATACACCACATACACCACATACACCACATACCCACATACACCACATACCCCACATACACCACATACACCACACACCCCACATACCCCACATACAACACATACAACACATACAACACATACCCCACATACCCCACATACCCCACATACCCCACATACTCCACATACACCACATACATGAGCTGAGAATTGTCTTGAGATATAGCCAATACTTTTGCAGCAGCAGCAGCGGGATGTAGCCCAGTGGAAAAGTGCTCATCTGAGGTGCGGTCAGTCTGGGATCGATCCCCGTCGGTGGCCTATTGAGCTATTTCTCGTCCCAGCCAGTGCATATAAAAGATTCTGTGATACTAATGGAAAAATGTAGCGGGTTTCCTCTCTAAGACTACATGTCAGAATTATCAAATGTTTGACATCCAATAGCTGATGATTTATAAATCAATGTGCTCTAGTGGTGTCATTAAAACGAACTTTAACTTTACCTCTAGCTTCATGAAGTTATTATGTTATCTTCATTTCTAAAAAAGTAACTTCTAGATCGACCTGTAAGATCCAGGTCAATGAGATATAGGCTATACTCATAGTTGTACCTGTTGATGTCCATCTCCCTGTATGTTAAACACAATTGTAGCATAAATTGGTTTTGGGCCGGGACGTAAAGTGGTAAATACAGATCGTTTTTTGCGGTCTTGTTCCAGCCCGTGCACCACGACTAGTATATCAAAGGCTGTGGTATGTACTATCCTGTTTGTGGTATGATGCATATAAAAGATCCCTTCTGTTTGTGGTATGATGCATATAAAAGATCCCATGCTACTAATGGAAAAATGTAGCGGGTTTCCTCTCTAAGACTATTATTTCAAAAATATCAAACAAAACAAACTTTATAAATTTGTTTTAATAAATTTTTGTTGTTTTGTTAATTATTTTATTCTTGTTACATTTATAAAAGGATAAATTCTGTAATTCCCAGAAATGTTCAGGCTGTTGATAGTAGAAGTAGAATGCAAGACAGACTAAACACAATACAGGGGTCAAATTGTAATTGTTGACTTTGGTTTAATAACGAAAAATAGGATTTTTAAATGAATGAATGATTTTAATGTTATTTTCAGAAACGATTCATTAAAATGTCTTTAAACGACCCCCAAAAATTGCAAGAATTTATGCTAAATTAATTGTCTCATCTACCAAAACTGATTTGATGGTTTGTAGTGTGTTGTTGTCTTTTATCAGTCCCCTATGTCCAACTGGAGTGGACGATGGGTTTTGTTTCCAATCTTCTGTACGTCTGTCTGTTTGTCTGTCTGTACGTCTGTCTGTCTGTCTGTCTGTTTGTCTCAGACTTTATTTTGCACAATGCCTTGAGATACTGAGTGAAAATTTATCATGCAGTTACAGATCAAGTTTGATTTTCATGGTGATTTACATGTATTTCACAGAGTTAGTGCCCTTGAACTTGGGTAATACAGATAGTTTTTTGCGGTCCTGGCAGGGAACATGTATTGCTTTAGCCATACTCTGTGACTTGGGTAATACAGATAGTTTTTTGTGGTCCTGGAAGGGAACATGTATTGCTTTAGTTAGCCATACTCTGTGACTTGGGTAATACAGATAGTTTTTTGCGGTCCTGGCAGGGAACATGTATTGCTTTAGTTAGCCATACTCTGTGACTTGGGTAATACAGATAGTTTTTTGCGGTCCTGGCAGGGAACATGTATTGCTTTAGTTAGCCATACTCTGTGACTTGGGTAATACAGATAGTTTTTTGCGGTCCTGGCAGGGAACATGTATTGCTTTAGTTAGCCATACTCTGTGACTTGGGTAATACAGATAGTTTTTTGCGGTCCTGGCAGGGAACATGTATTGCTTTAGTTAGCCATACTCTGTGACTTGGGTAATACAGATAGTTTTTTGCGGTCCTGGCAGGGAACATGTATTGCTTTAGTTAGCCATACTCTGTGACTTGGGTAATACAGATAGTTTTTTGCGGTCCTGGCAGGGGAACATGTATTGCTTTAGTTAGCCATACTCTGTGACTTGGGTAATACAGATAGTTTTTTGCGGTCCTGGCAGGGAACATGTATTGCTTTAGTTAGCCATACTCTGTGACTTGGGTAATACAGATAGTTTTTTGTGGTCCTGGCAGGGGAACATGTATTGCTTTAGTTAGCCATACTCTGTGACTTGGGTAATACAGATAGTTTTTTGTGGTCCTGGCAGGGAACATGTATTGCTTTAGTTAGCCATACTCTGTGACTTGGGTAATACAGATAGTTTTTTGTGGTCCTGGCAGGGGAACATGTATTGCTTTAGTTAGCCATACTCTGTGACTTGGGTAATACAGATAGTTTTTTGCGGTCCTGGCAGGGAACATGTATTGCTTTAGTTAGCCATACTCTGTGACTTGGGTAATACAGATAGTTTTTTATGGTCCTGGCAGGGGAACATGTATTGCTTTAGTTAGCCATACTCTGTGACTTGGGTAATACAGATAGTTTTTTGTGGTCCTGGCAGGGAACATGTATTGCTTTAGTTAGCCATACTCTGTGATTTGGGTAATACAGATAGTTTTTTGTGGTCCTGGCAGGGGAACATGTATTGCTTTAGCCATACTCTGTGACTTGGGTGATACAGATAGTTTTTTGTGGTCCTGGCAGGGAACATGTATTGCTTTAGTTAGCCATACTCTGTGACTTCGGTAATACAGATAGTTTTTTGCGGTCCTGGGTGGGAACATGTATTGCTTTAGCCATACTCTGTGACTTGGGTAATACAGATAGTTTTTTGCGGTCCTGGCAGGGAACATGTATTGCTTTAGCCATACTCCGAGAAGGCTTGTTTAATTGGTGTTGTAAAATTAGTCCTGTAATTTATCATCAATTTCAGGTCAAGCAGCTGATTTATGCATTTGTCTCTCAACTCCAGTCTCCAATACTGGATCAGGACCTGGCTGATCAGGTACATCTGTTTATCATAATTTAATCAGCAGCCAGTCAGTTGGATACATCTGTTTATGATAATTTAATCAGCAGCCAGTCAGTTGGATACATCTGTTTATCATAATTTAATCAGCAGCCAGTCAACTGGATACATCTGTTTATCATAATTTAATCAGCAGCCAGTCAACTGGATACATCTGTTTATCATAATTTAATCAGCAGCTAGTCAATTGGATACATCTGTTTATCATAATTTAATCAGCAGCCAGTCAGTTGGATACATCTGTTTATCATAATTTAATCAGCAGCCAGTCAGTTGGACACATCTGTTTATCATAATTTAATCAGCAGCCAGTCAACTGGATACATCTGTTTATCATAATTTAATCAGCAGCTAGTCAATTGGATACATCTGTTTATCATAATTTAATCAGCAGCCAGTCAGTTGGATACATCTGTTTATCATAATTTAATCAGCAGCCAGTCAGTTGGACACATCTGTTTATCGTAATTTAATCAGCAGCCAGTCAACTAGATACATCTGTTTATCATAATTTAATCAGCAGCCAGTCAACTGGATACATCTGTTTATCATAATTTAATCAGCAGCCAATTGGATACATCTGTTTATCATAATTTAATCAGCAGCTAGTCAATTGGATACATCTGTTTATCATAATTTAATCAGCAGCCAGTCAGTTGGATACATATGTTTATCATAATTTAATCAGCAGCCAGTCAGTTGGATACATCTGTTTATCATAATTTAATCAGCAGCCAATCAGTTGGATACATCTGTTTATCATAATTTAATCAGCAGCCAGTCAGTTGCATACATCTGTTTATCATAATTTAATCAGCAGCCAGTCAGTTGGATACATCTGTTTATCATAATTTAATCAACAGCCAATTGGATACATCTGTTTATCATAATTTAATCAGCAGCCAGTCAGTTGCATACATCTGTTTATCATAATTTAATCAGCAGCCAGTCAGTTGGATACATCTGTTTATCATAATTTAATAAGCAGCCAGTCAGGCAGATACATCTGTTTATCATAATTTAATCAGCAGCCAGTCAGTTGGATACATCTGTTTATCATAATTTAATCAGAAGTGAAAGGAGAAAACCAACTGAATATCTTTATCATAATTTAATCCTATTAGATACATGTTTTATAATTATAACTTAATCAGGATTAAAGTATATACCATGGATATGTATGTTTAAATAATTAGTTGCCAGTTGTTTTGTCATGAAGTAATCAAGAGTGTCAGATTTTAAATTATATTTTAATAATATTGCAAAAGGGTGTAGCGAATACACATAGTGGCGAATACGATATGTCAAAATGACCAAATGTTTGACATCCAATAGCTGATGATTAATAAATCAATGTGCTCTAGTGGTGTCGTTAAACAAAGCAAACTTTAAACAGAACTAATCCCCAAAACAGTAAGAAACTGCGACTATATTTGAGCAGGTTGTGAAGAACATGCTGTTCCTGGGAAGTGTGGTGATACTGCTGTCACAACATGACGTGGATGTCAAGCCGTCTGACGATGCGGAAACCTCACCTCAACAACCGCTGTCAGTGAGATGGATAACGAGGAAAATGGTGCGAGAAGCCAACCACGAAGCTGTCATCTCCCCGAGGAAAACAATCAAGGTCAGGGGCTGTAGTTGGCGCAGTTGTCAGCGATGCTAAATTAAATGATTTTAACTTGTTTAGTTTCCATGTATTTTGATTTTGAAGTATTATTATGTACTCTTGTATGTAGTCAACGTCATGGACGACAAGGATGAATCTTCAGGGCTCAAACTTAACGATGGCACCAATGGAAATTGCCGTCATTGAGATATAAATTGCTGTGGGTTGGGAGCATCACTAAAGACACTTTTGTGCCGCTCGATAAAAATTAATGCCGTCGGTAAAACTCCTCAACAGTAGAAAAATGAATATATCAGGTGTACATTATCTGCCAATATTTAACGTTTGTACATTTGAAATATGTCTACATGCAACAAAAAAACCTTTCAGTCATATTTATTTGCTGTAAAAGTCACCTTTTAAAAAATGTACACAGGCAGGCTCCAAATTGCTGTCGGTGGGCTGTTTCACCCACAGCAATTTAAAAAATATGCTGTGGGTGATAAATTCTTAATTTCGAGCCCTGAATCTGGCCCTGTGATTGGTTTGGGAAACTAATTTGGTGTGTAGTTGGGCGATTGGTGTGTGTGTGGTGTAAGATTTGTGTTTTGGGGTGAATTGTGTGTTATGGTATGGTGTGTGGTATTGTGTTGTGTGATAATGTAGTACTATATGTGGTATGGTGTATGATAGTATGATGTGGTATTGTGTTGTGTGATAATGTAGTACTATATGTGGTATGGTGTATGATAGTATGATGTGGTATTGTGTTGTGTGATAATGTAGTACTATATGTCGTATGGTGTATGATAGTATGATGTAGTAATGTGTTAGTGCTGTATATGTGTGTGTGCAGTTTGGTGTTTGTGGTGTGATGTGATGTTATGTGCTTTGTGTGGTTTGGTGTGTGCACTATGATGTCGTAATATATGTGTATAATAGTGCTGGTGGGTGGTGTGTACAGTTTAGTGTGAGGAGTAGTGTGGTGTGTACAATTTAGTTGAGGAGTGGAGTGGTGTAGTATAATATGTTCTCAGTGTGGTTTAATGGTGTAATAGTGCTGTATGTGAGCGTGGTGTGTACAGTCAGTTTAGTTTGAGGAGTGGTGTGATATAGTGTAATATGTGCTGTGTGTGGTTTAATGGTATAATAGTGCTGTATGTGAGTGTGGTGTGTACAGTTTAGTATGAGGAGTGGTGTGATATAGTGTAATATGTGCTGTGTGTGGTTTAAAGTTGTAATGGTGTAATAGTGCTGTATGTGAGTGTGGTGTGTACAGTTTAGTGTGAGGAGTGGTGTGATATAGTATAATATGTGCTGTGTGTGGTTTAACGTGGTAATGGTGTAATAGTGCTGTATGCGAGTGTGGTGTGTACAGTTTAGTGTGAGGAGTGGTGTGATATAGTATAATATGTGCTGTGTGTGGTTTAACGTGGTAATGGTGTAATAGTGCTGTATGTGAGTGTGGTGTGTACAGTTTAGTGTGAGGAGTGGTGTGATATAGTATAATATGTGCTGTGTGTGGTTTAACGTGGTAATGGTGTAATAGTGCTGTATGTGAGTGTGGTGTGTACAGTTTAGTGTGAGGAGTGGTGTGATATAGTGTAATATGTGCTGTGTGTGGTTTAACGTGGTAATGGTGTAATAGTGCTGTATGTGAGTGTGGTGTGTACAGTTTAGTGTGAGGAGTGGTGTGATATAGTGTAATATGTGCTGTGTGTGGTTTAACTTGGTAATGGTGTAATAGTGCTGTATGTGAGCGGTGTGTACAGTTTAGTGTGAGGAGTGGTGTGATATAGTGTAATATGTGCTGTGTGTGGTTTAACGTGGTAATGGTGTAATAGTGCTGTATGTGAGTGTGGGGTGTACAGTTTAGTATCAGGAGTGGTGTGTAGTATTACACAGTGATTATTATGAGCAGTATAAATCAACATGCCAATCGATAGAACTATTAATGTCACTTACTGACGACAACAAGATCACAGTTACTGTAATAACATGTCCGTGTCTGGAGATTGGCTTTCTTTTCATAACAATTGGCTTAGTAATGAACAATTACCATACGTCTATTAACATTGCATATGAATGCCAGGATATAACCTTGAGCACATACAAATAGAAATGCAAATTATTGTGTAGCTCACAGAAAGACAGTATGTGCAATTAATTACTTCTTTTTACTTTGATGAATACTCCTTAGGCACATGAGAAGAAATATGTGAATGCAATTAGTAAATGTTTAAATTTTTTAAAAGAAAACCTAACAAATTACTTTTACTTTTGTCATAAATAATTTTTGTTACAATTCCTATGTTTCCGAGGCAACCCTAAGCATTCATCAGGGGTTAAATGTGTTGAGTGCATTGTTAAATATACCATTTCCTTCATCCAGGGTTTGTCATTCTCTTTGCTATTTACATTATGTCTATTTTACTAGTTTAAAAGAATGAATATTTATTATATTAAATGGCTACTAGTAAAACTAGACATAACGTAAATAGTGGAGAGAATTGTTATTTATGTAAGTTTTTTTCCCATATTGATCTAAATTAAATGTAACTATATAAAAAAAAAATCACAAATAATTTCGAATTAGTGAAGTATAGATATAATTCTGGCTATATGTAAATCTAAATAAAAACAAAAGACACACTAAATCAGTACTTATTGTAGTGAGGCTTTGTATAGGAACAATTACCAGTGTTAGACATCTTTCCAGTAAAGTTTTCCAATTTAATAATTTTTAGAAAAGTAAAGTAATTTTACACATTGCACAAAAATCCCAAAATGTATTTTATTTTAAAATTATTTTAAATATGAAAGAATTTCTAGGTTTTAAAAAATCTATATTTATTAATAAAAATTAAATTAATGAAATAAAGGAATAATAAAGATTTTGTAGCCTCTGTACAGTATATTTTATTTAAATTTATTTATTTATTTATTTATTTACTGACTTACTTACTTTACTTATATTTATTTATTTATCTGTCTGTCTATCTATTTTATTTATTTATTTATTTATTTATTTATTTATTTTACTTACTTACTTTACTTATTTATTTAACTGTCTATTTTATTTATTTAATTATTTATTTTATTTTATTTATTATTACTTTTTTGTATTTATTTATTTATTTAAAATTGATTTGAAAAAGTAAAACCACAGATTGGTAAATGCTGATCAAGTGTCAACAATATTCCAGTTCATCTCGGTGAATTATTACAGTAACTACGGTTATTTGTTGATGTATTGCTTGTTAATCCCCGTGTTAAAACAGCTTCATAATACTTGTTGATGTATTGCGTGTTAATCCCCGTGTTCAAACAGCTTCATAATACTTGTTGATGTATTGTGTGTTAATCCCCGTGTTCAAACAACTTCATAATACTTGTTGATGTATTGCGTTTTAATCCCCGTGTTCAAACAACTTCATAATACTTGTTGATGTATTGCAAGTTGATCCCCGTGTTCAAACAGCTTCATCATACTTGTTGATGTATTGCGTGTTAATCCCTGTGTTTAAACAGCTTCATAATACTTGTTGATGTATTGCGTGTTAATCCCCGTGTTCAAACAGCTTCATAATACTTGTTGATGTATTGCAAGTTGATCACCGTGTTCAAACAGCTTCATAATACTTGTTGATGTATTGCGTGTTAATCCCCGTGTTCAAACAGCTTCATCATACTTGTTGATGTATTGCGTGTTAATCCCTGTGTTTAAACAGCTTCATAATACTTGTTGATGTATTGCGTGTTAATCCCCGTATTCAAACAGCTTCATAATACTTATTGATGTATTGCAAGTTGATCCCCGTGTTCAAACATCTTCATAATACTTGTTGATGTATTGCGTGTTAATCCCCGTGTTCAAACAGCTTCATAATACTTGTTGATGTATTGCGAGTTGATTCCCATGTTCAAACAGCTTCATCATACTTGTTGATGTATTGCGTGTTAATCCCCGTGTTCAAACAGCTTCATAATACTTGTTGATGTATTGCGAGTTGATCCCCATGTTCAAACAGCTTCATAATACTTGTTGATGTATTGTGTGTTAATCCCCGTGTTCAAACAGCTTCATAATACTTGTTGATGTATTGCGTGTTAATCCCCGTATACTTGTTGATGTATTGCGAGTTGATCCCCATGTTCAAACAGCTTCATAATACTTGTTGATGTATTGCGTGTTGATTCCCGTGTTCAAACAGCTTCATAATACTTGTTGATGTATTGTGTGTTAATCCCCATGTTCAAACAGCTTCATAATACATGTTGATGTATTGTGTGTTAATCCCTGTGTTCAAACAGCTTCATAATACTTGTTGATGTATTGCGTGTTAATCCGTGTGTTCAAACAGCTTCATAATACTTGTTGATGTATTGCGTGTTAATCCGCGTGTTCAAACAGCTTCATAATACTTGTTGATGTATTGCGTGTTGATCCCTGTGTTCAAACAGCTTCATAATACTTGTTGATGTATTGCGTGTTGATCCCTGTGTTCAAACAGCTTCATAATACTTGTTGATGTATTGCTTGTTGATCCCTGTGTTCAAACAGCTTCATAATACTTGTTGATGTATTGCGTGTTGATCCCCGTGTTCAAACAGGTTCATAATACATGTTGATGTATTGCGAGTTGATCCCCGTGTTCAAACAGCTTCATAATACATGTTGATGTATTGTGTGTTAATCCCCGTGTTCAAACAGCTTCATAATACTTGTTGATGTATTGCGTGTTAATCCGCGTGTTCAAACAGCTTCATAATACTTGTTGATGTATTGCATGTTAATCCGCGTGTTCAAACAGCTTCATAATACTTGTTGATGTATTGCGTGTTAATCCCTGTGTTCAAACAGCTTCATAATACTTGTTGATGTATTGCCAGTTAATCCCAGTATTCAAACAACTTCATAATACTTGTTGATGTATTGTGTGTTAATCCCCGTGTTCAAACAGCTTCATCATACTTGTTGCAGGAAGAGACAAATTAAGCACATGTCAGCTGTTCTCCTTTGAGAGGTTTTAATATATTATCTCACAATGCACAATAACTGATAGACTGTAGTTTTTAATGGGTTTTTTGTGTGTATCATAATTGCAATTTACTTGTCCGTAATTCAGGCTGTTTCATCCCTAATTCACTGAGAAATTATTACCAAATTTACGTAATAATTTTAGCCTAATTTACTGAATTGATTTCCCCCCTCAATTCACTGAATTGATTTTCCCCCTCAATTCACTATACCATTATTACCAAATTCACCGTATCATTATTCCCAAATTCACTGTATCAGTATTACCAAATTCACTGTATCATTATTACCAAATTCAGTGTATCATTATTACCAGATTCAATGTACCATTATTACCAAATTCACTGTATCATTATTACCAAATTCACTGTATCAGTATTCCCAAATTCACTGTATCAGTATTACCAAATTCACTGTATCAGTATTCCCAAATTCACTGTATCATTATTCCCAAATTCACTGTATCAGTATTCCCAAATTCACTGTATCAGTATTTCCAAATTCACTATACCATTATTCCCAAATTCACTGTATCATTATTACCAAATTCACTGTATCAGTATTACCAAATTCACTGTATCATTATTACCAAATTCACTATCATTATTACCAAATTCACTGTATCATTATTACCAAATTCACTGTATCATTATTACCAAATTCACTGTATCAGTATTACCAAATTCACTGTATCAGTATTTTCAAATTCACTGTATCAGTATTTCCAAATTCACTGTATCAGTATTTCCAAATTCATTGTATCAGTATTCCCAAATTCACTGTATCAGTATTCCCAAATTCACTGTATCGGTATTCCCAAATTCACTATACCATTATTCCCAAATTCACTGTATCATTATTACCAAATTCACTGTATCAGTATTTCCAAATTCACTGTATCAGTATTCCCAAATTCACTGTATCGGTATTCCCAAATTCACTATACCATTATTCCCAAATTCACTGTATCAGTATTCCCAAATTCACTGTATCGGTATTCCCAAATTCACTATACTATTATTCCCAAATTCACTGTATCAGTATTCCCAAATTCACTGTATCAGTATTTCCAAATTCACTATACCATTATTCCCAAATTCACTGTATCATTATTACCAGATTCAATGTACCATTATTCCCAAATTCACTGTATCAGTATTACCAAATTCACTGTATCAGTATTACCAAATTCACTGTATCAGTATTCCCAAATTCACTGTATCATTATTACCAAATTCACTGTATCATTATTACCAAATTCACTATCATTATTACCAAATTCACTATCATTATTCCCAAATTCACTGTATCAGTATTCCCAAATTCACTGTATCAGTATTACCAGATTGAATGTACCATTATTCCCAAATTCGCTGTATCAGTATTACTAAATTCACTATACCATTATTCCCAAATTCACTATCAGTATTCCCAAATTCACTGTATCAGTATTACCAAATTCACTATACCATTATTCCCAAATTCACTGTATCAGTATTCCCAAATTCACTGTATCAGTATTATCAAATTCACTATACCATTATTCCCAAATTCACTATCAGTATTTCCAAATTCACTGTATCAGTATTCCCAAATTCACTGTATCAGTATTACCCAATACATTGTACCGTTATCATGTCATGCACTGTACCATTATTGTTTAATACACTGTACCGTGAATAACGTTCTGTACTGTTATTCTCCCCATGCACTGTACCATTATTCCCTAAAGCTCTCTGCTGTTATTATCTAATACACTGTACCATTGTTCCCTAAAGCTCTCTGCTATTATTATCTAATACACTGTACCATTATTCCCTGAAGCTCTCTGCTATTATTATCTAATACACTGTACCATTATTCCCTGAAGCTCTCTGCTATTATTATCTAATACACTGTACCATTATTCCCTAAAGCTCTCTGCTATTATTATCTAATACACTGTACCATTATTCCCTAAAGCTCTCTGCTATTATTATCTAATACACTGTACCATTATTCCCTAAAGCTCTCTGCTATTATTATCTAATACACTGTACCATTATTCCCTAAAGCTCTCTGCTATTATTATCTAATACACTGTACCATTATTCCCTAAAGCTCTTTGCTTTTATCTAATACACTGTACCATTATCCCCTATTATTTGCCAGTGCCCTGTATCATTATTCCTTAATACATAGTATCGTTCTTTAATAAATATACTAATACATTTTCCCCTCGATCAACTTACTGTTATTCCCTAATTGACTGTACCAGCATTCCCTAGTTAACTGGGCCCCGTTCCACAAAGCAATCATAGCGCTAAGATCTACTTAATGCATAACAACCTAATGCACTTAAGGTGATCTTAGCGCTAAGATCGTTTTGTGGAATGGACCGCTGAAACGCTTATTACTTTACAGTGTATTGAACAATTGTAGATGTATTCACTGATACTAATTACCATTATTCCATCTGCATTGCAGAGATCCAGTGTTTTCAAGTGGCTGGCCGCGTACAGTCTAAAGCTGGACTCGGAGTGTCTGACAGACATTCTCCACATAATTCTGCCTCCTCTACAGAGAGAGATCACCAGACTCACTGAAGGTAAGATTATCAACTTGGTGTGGGTGTGTTCTACCGTAACGAGAGAGTTCACCAGACTCACTGAAGGTAAGATCATCAACTTGGTGTGGGTGTGTTCTGCCTCCTCTACAGAGAGAGATCACCGTACTCACTGGAGGTAAGATCATCAACTTGGTGTGGGTGTGTTCTGCCTCCTCTACAGAGAGAGATCACCAGACTCACTGAAGGTAAGATTATCAACTTGGTGTGGGTGTGTTCTACCTTACCGAGAGAGATCACCAGACTCACTGAAGGTAAGATTATCAACTTGGTGTGGGTGTGTTCTGCCTCCTCTACAGAGAGAGATCACCAGACTCACTGGAGGTAAGATTATCAACTTGGTGTGGGTGTGTTCTGCCTCCTCTACAGAGAGAGATCACCAGACTCACTGGAGGTAAGATTATCAACTTGGTGTGGGTGTGTTCTGCCTCCTCTACAGAGAGAAATCACCTGACTCACTGGAGGTAAGATCATCAACTTGGTGTGGGTGGGTTCTGCCTCCTCTACAGAGAGAGATCACCTGACTCACTGGAGGTAAGATCATCAACTTGGTGTGGGTGGGTTCTGCCTCCTCTACAGAGAGAAATCACCAGACTCACTGAAGGTAAAATCATCAACTTGGTGTGGGTGTGTTCTACCTTAATGAGAGAGATCACCAGACTCACTGAAGGTAAGATCATCAACTTGTTGTGGGTGTGTTCTGCCTCCTCTACAGAGAGAAATCACCAGACTCACTGGAGGTAAGATCATCAACTTGGTGTGGGTGTGTTCTACCTTACCGAGAGAGATCACCAGACTCACTGAAGGTAAGATCATCAACTTGGTGTGGGTGTGTTCTGCCTCCTCTACAGAGAGAGATCACCAGACTCACTGGAGGTAAGATCATCAACTTGGTGTGGGTGGGTTCTACCTCCTCTACAGAGAGCGATCACCAGATTCACTGGAGGTAAGATTATCAACTTGGTGTGGGTGTGTTCTACCTTAACGAGAGAGATCACCAGACTCACTGAAGGTAATATCATCAACTTGGTGTGGGTGTGTTCTACCATACCGAGAGAGATCACCAGACTCACTGAAGGTAAGATTATCAACTTGGTGTGGGTGTGTTCTACCTTAACGAGAGAGGTCACCAGACTCACTGAAGGTAATATCATCAACTTGGTGTGGGTGTGTTCTACCTTACCGAGAGAGATCACCAGACTCACTGAAGGTAAGATCATCAACATGGTGTGGGTGGGTTCTACCTTAACGAGAGAGTTCACCAGACTCACTGAAGGTAATATCATCAACTTGGTGTGGGTGTGTTCTACCTCCTCTACAGAGAGATATCACCAGACTCACTGAAGGTAAGATCATCAACTTGGTGTGGGTGTGTTCTACCTCCTCTACAGAGAGAGATCACCAGACTCACTGAAGGTAAGATCATCAACTTGGTGTGGGTGTGTTCTGCCTCCTCTACAGAGAGATATCACCAGACTTACTGGAGGTAAGATCATCAACTTGGTGTGGGTGGGTTCTACCTTAATGAGAGAGATCACCAGACTCACTGGAGGTAAGATCATCAACTTGGTGTGGGTGTGTTCTACCTTAACGAGAGAGATCACCAGACTCACTGGAGGTAAGATCATCAACTTGGTGTGGGTGGGTTCTGCCTCTTCTACAGAGAGAGATCACCAGACTCACTGAAGGTAAGATCATCAACTTGTTGTGGGTGTGTTCTGCCTCCTCTACAGAGAGATATCACCAGACTCACTGAAGGTAAGATTATCAACTTGTTGTGGGTGTGTTCTGCCTCCTCTACAGAGAGAGATCACCAGACTCACTGAAGGTAAGATCATCAACTTGGTGTGGGTGGGTTCTACCTCCTCTACAGAGAGAGATCACCAGACTCACTGGATGTAAGATTATCAACTTGGTGTGGGTGTGTTCTACCTTACCGAGAGAGATCACCAGACTCACTGAAGGTAAGATTATCAACTTGGTGTGGGTGTGTTCTACCTTACCGAGAGAGATCACCAGACTCACTGAAGGTAAGATCATCAACTTGTTGTGGGTGTGTTCTGCCTCCTCTACAGAGAGAAATCACCAGACTCACTGAAGGTAAGATCATCAACTTGGTGTGGGTGGGTTCTACCTTAATGAGAGAGATCACCAGACTGACTGAAGGTAATATCATCAACTTGTTGTGGGTGTGTTCTGCCTCCTCTACAGAGAGAGATCACCAGACTCGCTGGAGGTAAATGTTAAAGTTTGTTTTGTTTAATAACACAACTAGAACCCATTGATTAATTAGTCATCGGCTATTGGATCTCAAACATTTGGTAATCATCAGAGGAAAGCCGCTAAGTTTTAGCTCGGTGCACTGGTGTAAAGTGTGTTTGTTTGATTTAACGACACCACTAGAGCACATTGATTTTTAATCTTATCATCGGCTATTGGACATCAAACATATGGTCATTCTGACACTGTTTTTAGAGGAAACCCACTGTCGCCACATAGGCTAATCTTTTTTACGACAGGTAGCAAGGGATCTTTTATTTGCGCTTCCCACAGGCAGGATAGCACAAACCATGGCCTTTGTTGAACCAGTTATGGATCACTGGTCGGTGCAAGTGGCAAGCCTTGCGGAGCACTCACTCAGGGTTTGGAGTCGGTATCTGGATTAAAAATCCCATGCCTCGACTGGGATCCGAACCCAGTACCTACCAGCCTGTAGACCGATGGCCTGCCACGACGCCACCGAGGCCGGTAATGCACTGGTGTAGTCAGGGTGGGATCTAGCTCAGTCTGAGATTTTTGGTGCACTGGTGTAGTCAGGGTGTGATCTAGTGTAGTCGGGATGTGATCTAGCTCAGTCTGAGAGTTTTAGCTTGGTGCACTGGTGTAGTCAGGGTGTGATCTAGCTCAGTCTGAGAGTTTTAGCTTGGTGCACTGGTGTAGTCAGGGTGTGATCTAGCTCAGTCTGAGAGTTTTAGCTTGGTGCACTGGTGTAGTCAGGGTGTGATCTAGCTCAGTCTGAGAGTTTTAGCTCGGTGCACTGGTGTAGTCAGGGTGGGATCTAGCTCAGTCTGAGAGTTTTAGCTCGGTGCACTGGTGTAGTCAGGGTGTGATCTAGCTCAGTCTGAGAGTTTTAGCTTGGTGCACTGGTGTAGTCAGGGTGTGATCTAGCTCAGTCTGAGAGTTTTAGCTTGGTGCACTGGTGTAGTCAGGGTGGGATCTAGCTCAGTCTGAGAGTTTTAGCTTGGTGCACTGGTGTAGTCATGATGGGATCTAGCTCAGTCTGAGAGTTTTAGCTCGGTGCACTGGTGTAGTCAGGGTGGGATCTAGCTCAGTCTGAGAGTTTTAGCTTGGTGCACTGGTGTAGTCAGGGTGTGATCTAGCTCAGTCTGAGAGTTTTAGCTTGGTGCACTGGTGTAGTCAGGGTGTGATCTAGTGTAGTCGGGATGTGATCTAGCTCAGTCTGAGAGTTTTAGCTGGGTGCACTGGTGTAGTCAGGGTGTGATCTAGCTCAGTCTGAGAGTTTTAGCTCGGTGCACTGGTGTAGTCATGATGGGATCTAGCTCAGTCTGAGAGTTTTAGCTCGGTGCACTGGTGTAGTCAGGGTGGGATCTAGCTCAGTCTGAGAGTTTTAGCTTGGTGCACTGGTGTAGTCAGGGTGTGATCTAGCTCAGTCTGAGAGTTTTAGCTTGGTGCACTGGTGTAGTCAGGGTGTGATCTAGCTCAGTCTGAGAGTTTTAGCTCGGTGCACTGGTGTAGTCAGGGTGTGATCTAGCTCAGTCTGAGAGTTTTAGCTTGGTGCACTGGTGTAGTCAGGGTGTGATCTAGCTCAGTCTGAGAGTTTTAGCTCGGTGCACTGGTGTAGTCAGGGTGTGATCTAGGTCGGTCTGAGAGTTTTAGCTCGGTGCACTGGTGTAGTCAGGGTGTGATCTAGCTCAGTCTGAGAGTTTTAGCTTGGTGCACTGGTGTAGTCAGGGTGGGATCTAGGTCGGTCTGAGAGTTTTAGCTTGGTGCACTGGTGTAGTCAGGGTGTGATCTAGCTCAGTCTGAGAGTTTTAGCTCGGTGCACTGGTGTAGTCAGGGTGTGATCTAGCTCAGTCTGAGAGTTTTAGCTCGGTGCACTGGTGTAGTCAGGGTGTGATCTAGTGTAGTCGGGATGTGATCTAGTGTAGTCAGGGTGTGATCTAGTGTAGTCGGGATGTGATCTAGCTCAGTCTGAGAGTTTTAGCTTGGTGCACTGGTGTAGTCAGGGTGGGATCTAGCTCAGTCTGAGAGTTTTAGCTTGGTGCACTGGTGTAGTCAGGGTGGGATCTAGCTCAGTCTGAGAGTTTTAGCTTGGTGCACTGGTGTAGTCAGGGTGGGATCTAGCTCAGTCTGAGAGTTTTAGCTCCGTGCCCCCCAAAATAAAATCTTGTCTACACCAATGGTTCATTGATTGCATGTTCACATTAGATGTGATGGGTCATTTTCTCTCTCATCATCAGTCGAGGTGGGTGGGTTTTTTTTCTCACGTCAAAACCAGTGCACCATGACTGGTAAATAACAAATACTTTGATATGTACTGTCCTGACTCTAGGGGCTAGCTCTTGGTGAAAATTTTGTCAATTTATCTATGAAACTTCAAAATGTGTGAAAAGACTTTTTTTTTGTGTGTGTTCCAATAACCAACCCTTGCAATGAACAAAATTGCCATGGCTAAAATTCTGCTATGCAAAAATGGTTCTCAATTATTTTACCAAATTAAAATAAAATTTGTGTTTAAAATTCACAATTATTGGCAAATTTTATTGAACAATAACCCTGTAAAAGATTTCTTGCTGCTTTTAGGAAGGAGTAGCCTATGTGATAACAACCCCCTCCCCCTATTCAAAAGTCATTGTTTACACATAAACACCTGTAAGTTACTGATCATGCCCTGCACTGATATCAAGCACTTGGCTTGTGACATCCACACCACTTGAGCATTGATCTGGTTGTCTGTTGTTTGTCGTCGATACGAGACCGGATTAGCCAGTTGCTGATTGCCTGACTTTGCCTGGCAGTGACGGGTCACTCATAACATGATTATGTTGTTATTGTGTGGTCCGTGCACAGCTAATTGAAATATGGACATCTCATGTACACGCTTAACACAGCATAATCATAGGTGGTAGGGCAGATTACGGAATAATATTCTTTAAATGACCTGACGCGGCCTAGCTTGTTGTGATATCAGACCATGGCATTGTGCTTGAACTTCTATTGAATAAAACCGGCCTCTGTGGTATCGTGGTTAAGCCATCGGACATAACGCTGGTAGGTACAGGGTTCGTAACCTGGTACCAGCTCCCACCCAAAGCGAATTTTAATGACTCAGTGGGTAGGTGTAAAACTGCCACACCCTCTTCTCTCTCACTAATCATTAACAACTAACAGTTAATCCACTGTCCTGGACAGACAGCCCAGATTGCTAAGGTGTGTGCCCAGGACAGTGTGCTTGAACCTTACTTGGATATAAACATGGAAATAAGTTGAAATGAAAAATGAAAGGATAAAACCTGAGAAATAAATTTAAATGGTATTATTCTAGTCTGTAGACAGATCAGATAGCCAAGGTGTGGTCCCAAGATAACATGCTTTAATCTTAATTGGATAAAAGCTGAAAAATATATTTAAATGAAATTAAGTTTTCTGCAGATGGCTGGTCTGTGGTCCCAGAGCGTACTTGAAATGTAATTGAATAAAATCAGGGAAATATGTTTACTATAAAATTCAGCTTGTCTGCCATTTTCAGATTCTAGTTGGGGTTTTTTTATATCGGTCAAAATACTTCTTTAATGGGGTTTTTTTTTTTTTTTTGCCAGACATCTGGAACTATAAATAAGACATAATGAGGTGATATATAAAACATAATATGGTGCTTTAAATGAGATGCATTGTGCTATAAATGAGATGCATTGTGCTATAAATGAGATGCATTGTGCTTTAAATTAGATATAATGTTATATAAATGAGACTTAATGTTGTGCCATAAGACATTTTGCTATAAATGAGACATTCTGGTGCTATAAATAAAACATAAATGAAACAGTGATGTGTCATAAATTGAACAAGACATGATGCTATCAAGAAGACAAAATGTGGTGCTATAAAAGAGCAGTGCAGTGCTATATAAATTAGACAATGCTGTATAATGTTAAAGGATTAGTTTGAGACAGACAACCACATAGACTAATGATATCTCGTTTTTAAGTATTTTAGTTTGAGACAGACAACCACATAGACAAATGATATCTCGTTTTTAAGTATTTTAGTTTGAGACAGACAACCACATAGACAAATGATATCTTGTTTTTAAGTATTTTACATATTAGCAATTTGAAAACTCCAAGACAGGCTTTGTATCTTGTCAATGAAATTTATATTTGTGATGAATTTAGCACAGACGTTTTTATACACCCATCTATAATGGGTCGTATTATGGTATGGCGTTGTCCGTCCGTCCATCCATCTGTATGTATGTCCGTCTGTTACGTTTTTCTTGTCCGAACCATATCTTGCATACAGATGCATTCAGGACCATCAAACCTCACATGTAGGAAGAACTTGAGATGGTGGTGTGTCGTGTACTATTACTAGGTCACTGTGACCTACTTTTCACGGTCTACTGCACATAACAATAAATCCTTGTCCGTAACATATCTTGCATACAGATGCATACAGAACCATCAAACCTAACATGTAGGAACAACTTGGGATGGCAGTGTATCGCATACTATTACTAAGTCACTGTGACCTACTTTTCATGGTCTACTGCACATAACAGTAAATCCTTGTCTGGATCATATTTTGCATACAGGACCATCAGACCTCACATGTAGGAACAACTTGGGATGGTGGTGTGTTACATACAATTACTAGGTCACTGTGATACAAATAAATCAAATAATTTGTCTATATTGACTTACCCATAACATATTCATTAATATCTATGGTTTTCCCAAAAAATCCTGACGGGTGTATCATGTACCTCACCAGTACTCTTGTTCTTATTACTATAATAGATATTGTCTCATTTCAGACAGCTGCTTGAAAACTCTAGCCCAGGAAGTGATAAACCTTCTGAAGAAGACGGTTGGTGTCGAAGACTTCACCAAGGTTTTCATCAGTGTCCAGCAGTCACGATCAGCTAGAAAGGAAACCCGCAAGAGGCATCGGGCTATTGAGGTAACTCTCTTATCTTTTCTAAATCAGTTGTTCTTAGTATTTGGCAGTGTTATACTGGGCTGGTAAAACTCTCACCTGATGCATGGTCATTCTAGCATTGATCCCTGTTGGCGGGGCCCATTGCGCTATTTTTTATTCCAGCCAGTGCACCGCGACTGATATATCAAAGGCCGTGGTATATGCTGTCTTGTATGTAGAAAAGTGCACTTAAGAGATCCCTTTCTACTAATGGAAAAATGTAGCCGGCTTTCTCACTACAGCTATATGTTAAAATTACCAAATGTTTGACATCCAGTAGCTGATGATTGCTAAATCATGTGCTCTAGTGATGTTCTTAAACAAAACAAATTGTGTTATACAGGGTTTTATTGCATTCCCATTTAATCTTACTATAGTAATAAAGACCATTCTGATAATCTTTTATTGAACATGTGTGATACGAAATATGGCATGCATAGTTCAAGTGCTCACTTTGCTAGCCAGGTTGCTGACAATTCAGTCAAAGAAAGTTGTGTTATTTGATTAAGCTTTTGTTAATCCTAATATACAACGGTGATATGTAATAAATATTGATGCACATACTAATTTTTTCCCCATGTTATTTATTGCACTCATTTATAGACATACTTGTGTCATGCTTGCATCGGTCATACCTACTTGACCCATTCATTTATCTCGAAGAAAGATCCTCCACCTCAGTGTGAGCACTGTCAGTGTACTCTGACGGTACGCCACATTTTGGTGGAGTGTATTCAGCTCAAGGAAATTAGAAAAGATATACAGTTTTTATGTGATACTGACTTCTATTCTAAATTTTAATTTTATCTATCTGTGATATTTGTATTTTTACACAGTTCTTTAAACTGTGTTTTTACTTAACTCTTTAATTTTAATATTGATGTTGTTCATCATTTACTGTTTGCATTTCCCATAGTTCGACACCCAATAGCCGATGTATTTTTTGTGCTAGTGTCTTTAAACAGTCTTTCATTCATTTATAGACATAGTGCACATGATTTATACCACTTGACCTCTACACAGTCTCGTGGTGTAATATTCTTGCACACTTTAAACTTGTACAATGGACAGCATGGAAAACAGTTGGCATGTGTAAATCTTCCTACCATGCAAAGCAGTCGCAGTATATACATGGCATTTGTATTTTTGTATTCTGTCCACAATTCCAACCAGAATTGGTTTCAACTTAATATTATGAGAAATGATAAATTTCAATAAAATAACTGATATTACCTGTAACTACACTATTTTTATTTATGACGACTCTTTATAATGTTTCAATAGTTAACCAGAGACTTCTTATATTACATTTATTACCAATTATTGGTAGAGAGACATGGGCATACTGAGAAGCAGTGTTGGATTTAATGGTGTTTACTAAAGATACTGCTTAATTTTACAGGCTGTGTCCAATCCTGAAATTGCTGCGAGGAAAAGACTCAAAAAGAATCTACAGAAGAAGGAAGCAAAAAAGAGAAAAATTGATCGCAAAAACCCGTCAAAGAAAATTAAAAGGAAAAGGTTGCTTGATATGGCAATTGTTCAAGATGACTGAAATGGTTATAGTTAGTGACATTTATTTCAATGACGATACGGGAATTGTTATATATAAAAAATTAATAAACTGTAACATATTTTATTGTGAAAGAAATACTGGTTATATATAAAATACTAGTAAACTGTGACTTGTTTTATTGTGAAAACGATTCTACTTTAAAGTTTTTTCAATATTAATAAATATTGTTTATGAAATTGTGAAAATTATTTTATTTATAGTGACAAGCACACTGAAATGGTTACCTTATAAAACAACCATTTTGGGGATTTTCAACCATTTTTCACAATCATGCTAAATTGTGAAGCATATGTACCAAATGCCATAGACATGAACAATTAGTACATGGGTATTTTTTGACATAACATTATAAATTGGTATTGTGGTATTGTGATGGACATGATGTCATATAATGTTTTATGATGTATTTGTGTAATATTGTTCCCTTCTCTAGGTAATAATCCTGTAAATACATGGCTTCTGTAAATACAGTTTCTATCTTTATATGTCTGGTTTGGTGTTCAGTATTTGTTTTCTTTGTTTACGTGATACACACAGAAAAATACCATGCTGCAGGCCACTCCAATTAGAAACTCAACAGTTGTTAATAATTCCAGGATAGAAATTTCAAATAAGGCAAACTCGTCTAAAATATAAGCATCAAAACAACAAATAATACAGCAAGAATATGAAAAGTTTGTTTTGTTTAACGACACCACTGGAGCACATTGATTTATTAATCATTGGCTATTTGATGTCAAAAGTGGTAATTTTGACATTTTAGTCTTAGAGAGGAAACCTGCTACATTTCCCATTAGCAGCAAGGAATCTTGTATAAGCACCATCACACAGACAGGATATCATATACCATGGCCTTTGATATACCAATGAGCCCACCGATGGGGATTGATCCTAGACCGACTGCGAATCAAGCGAGCACTTTACCGCTGGGCTGTGTCCCACTGCTACACAAATAAGAAAGACTAGTGCAGAAACAACCTCCACATTGCATCTTTGGTGAGCATTTTACCGCTGGGCTGTGTCCCACTGCTACACAAATAAGAAAGACTAGTGCAGAAACAACCTCCACATTGCATCTTTGGTGAGCACTTTACCGCTGGGCTGTGTCCCACTGCTACACAAATAAGAAAGACTAGTGCAGAAACAACCTCCACATTGCATCTTTGGTGAGCACTTTACCGCTGGGCTGTGTCCCACTGCTACACAAATAAGAAAGACTAGTGCAGAAACAACCTCCACATTGCATCTTTGGTGAGCACTTTACCACTGGGCTGTGTCCCACTGCTACACAAATAAGAAAGACTAGTGCAGAAACAACCTCCACATTGCATCTTTGGTGAGCACTTTACCACTGGGCTGTGTCCCACTGCTACACAAATAAGAAAGACTAGTGCAGAAACAACCTCCACATTGCAGTTTTGGCGAGCACTTTACCGCTGGGCTGTGTCCCACTGCTACACAAATAAGAAAGACTAGTGCAGAAACAACCTCCACATTGCAGTTTTGGCGAGCACTTTACCGCTGGGCTGTGTCCCACTGCTACACAAATAAGAAAGACTAGTGCAGAAACAACCTCCACATTGCATCTTTGGCGAGCACTTTACCACTGGGCTGTGTCCCACTGCTACACAAATAAGAAAGACTAGTGCAGAAACAACCTCCACATTGCAGTTTTGGCGAGCACTTTACCACTGGGCTGTGTCCCACTGCTACACAAATAAGAAATACTAGTGCAGAAACAACCTCCACATTGCAGTTTTGGCGAGCACTTTACCGCTGGGCTGTGTCCCACTGCTACACAAATAAGAAAGACTAGTGCAGAAACAACCTCCACATTGCAGTTTTGGCGAGCACTTTACCACTGGGCTGTGTCCCACTGCTACACAAATAAGAAAGACTAGTGCAGAAACAACCTCCACATTGCATCTTTGGCGAGCACTTTACCGCTGGGCTGTGTCCCACTGCTACACAAATAAGAAAGACTAGTGCAGAAACAACCTCCACATTGCATCTTTGGCGAGCACTTTACCACTGGGCTGTGTCCCACTGCTACACAAATAAGAAAGACTAGTGCAGAAACAACCTCCACATTGCAGTTTTGGCGAGCACTTTACCGCTGGGCTGTGTCCCACTGCTACACAAATAAGAAAGACTAGTGCAGAAACAACCTCCACATTGCATCTTTGGTGAGCATTTTACCACTGGGCTGTGTCCCACTGCTACACAAATAAGAAAGACTAGTGCAGAAACAACCTCCACATTGCAGTTTTGGCGAGCACTTTACCACTGGGCTGTGTCCCACTGCTACACAAATAAGAAAGACTAGTGCAGAAACAACCTCCACATTGCATCTTTGGTGAGCATTTTACCACTGGGCTGTGTCCCACTGCTACACAAATAAGAAAGACTAGTGCAGAAACAACCTCCACATTGCAGTTTTGGTGAGCATTTTACCACTGGGCTGTGTCCCACTGCTACACAAATAAGAAAGACTAGTGCAGAAACAACCTCCACATTGCATCTTTGGTGAGCACTTTACCGCTGGGCTGTGTCCCACTGCTACACAAATAAGAAAGACTAGTGCAGAAACAACCTCCACATTGCATCTTTGGTGAGCACTTTACCACTGGGCTGTGTCCCACTGCTACACAAATAAGAAAGACTAGTGCAGAAACAACCTCCACATTGCATCTTTGGTGAGCACTTTACCACTGGGCTGTGTCCCACTGCTACACAAATAAGAAAGACTAGTGCAGAAACAACCTCCACATTGCATCTTTGGTGAGCACTTTACCGCTGGGCTGTGTCCCACTGCTACACAAATAAGAAAGACTAGTGCAGAAACAACCTCCACATTGCATCTTTGGTGAGCACTTTACCACTGGGCTGTGTCCCACTGCTACACAAATAAGAAAAAACTAGTGCAGAAACAACCTCCACATTGCATCTTTGCTGAGCACAAGGCATCATTGAGCCATTGAGCATTGAGCCATTGCTCACCTGTCATGGCGTGTTCAGGAGCCTACTGACAGCTTGTGAACAGTTTGAGTGTCGAATGACATTCATCTGACAGTAGGTGCAAAAAAACAATCTAGAGAGTGACTGTGATATCTCACCATATTGAACATGCCTCCGATATGTGCAAAGATTTGCTGTTTACAAAAGACCGTATTTATATTGGAAAATTCTTGATTTATATGTAAAACAGGACCAAAAGAAATTACTGTAGGAGTGTTAAAAGAAAGGAAAAACCCATGAAGAAGTGGTCATGTGACTGGAAATAAGTATTCTTGACAACCAAATTTTGATATTTAATAGGTGGTTAGGATATTTGGACCAAACCATTGCTTTAGATATTAGGGGGTGGGGTGGGTGGAATGCAAGAGGTTGGGTCAAGTCTGAAAAGAGAAAACCAACAAAACATCCTTTATCCTGCTTGATTCACCCTCACTGTTCTCTTTTTAACCAAATGCCATAATAACCATATGCTATGCTATATTAGGTAAAAAATAGCCATAGCTTAAAATGTTCTATGTTGTTAAGCACAGACAGGGTACTGTTAAGCACAGACAGGGCAATATGTACCATGGCTTGTTGTTGAGTATTGGTTGTAAGTGGTAGAGCGAACTCATGAGATATGGTGTGTGATTGATCATCGTCAATGAGTCAAATATGTCTCCACCCTAACCAACCAGGGCGGGATGTAGCCCAGTGGTAAAGCGTTCGCTTGATGCACGGTCGGTCTAGGATCGATCCCTGTCTGTGGACCTATTTGGCTATTTCTCATTCCAGTCAGTGCTCCACAACTGGTGTAACAAAGGCAGTGGTATGTACTATCCTGTTTGTGGGATGGTGCATATAAAATATCCCTTGCTGCTAATCGAAAAGAGTACATGAAGTGGCCACAGCGGGTTTCTTCTCTCAATATCTGCATGGTCCATAACCATATGTCTGACACCATATAACCGTAAATAAAATGTGTTGAGTGCATCGTTAAATAAAACATTTCCTTCCTTCCACCCCAACCAGTGCCCCATGACTGATCCATCAATGACCATGGTATTTTTCACGTGCACAGGCAATAAACATGTACAGATCACTAACTGTGTGCATGGAAATAACTGCCGATGAAAAACGTTTTTGTTTTGTTTAACAACACCACTAGAGCACAATGATTTATTAATCATCGGCTATTGGATGTCAAACATATGGTCATTTTGATACAATCCTAGAGAGGATATATGTTTCCATTAGTAGCAAGGGATCTTTTATATGTACAGGATAGCACATACCATGGCCTTTGATATACCAATCGTGGTGCACTGGCTGTGGCGAGAAATCAAGCGAGCACTTTACCACTGGTCTACGTTCCACCCATAACTGCCAATGACGTAATGTGGTTATTTGTATAGTCAGTAACTACATCAAATAAAGTAGCGAGGTAATGAAAAAAAGAAAGAAAGAAGAACTTAGTTGTGTACCAGTTGTGTTTTGCAGGAAATCAAATTTGACAAAATAAGGGTATAGTACTGGAGCCAGGTCGATTTATATATGTCGGAGAGTCGGAAAGGTTTGAATATTGATTCTTATGTAAAAATATGTGTAGATTTCAGGGGCCTAATTCAGGGGCATAGGTTCTGCTAGACAACAAAGCATCCTCTTTGTAAGTCTTTTAGCATTGCACTACGAGATCACAAAGTTGCGAGAGTTTAGTGAATTAGGCCCCAGATCTGCGACTCTTAAATTTGCATACTTTTAATGGTACGTCAAGGTGAAAGACTCCAAATTTCAGTTATAGGGGAGATTAAACTCTTTAAAAAAAAAAATTGTGACGCTAAATATCGCAACTTTCCATTTTGATTTGCTGGATTTTCATAATTGGTCAATTTGACCTACATTTTCAAGATCAAATGAAGGTCATTGTTTCTGAATATATAACATGCTGTAAATGACACAAATCATTGGTTTCTTTTATTCCTTTCCAATAATATTGATCAATAATGGTCATATTATGACTGGTTTATAGATATATCCATTACACATCTAATAGGGGTGTTTTCTGGTTGAAATTTCAGAGGCATATCCATAATTTAACGAAAGGGGGAGATGTTTAGGAAAAGGTTACGCGCACATTTTGGGGCATGGTTTGTTAAAAAAGGTACCAATGTTTACTGAGGTATGGTTTATGGTGAGGGTAGGTTCCCATTCAAAGGTGACGTATAAAGGTCATTTTGGGGTCATTTAGGGTCAAATTAAGTTAAGTTTTTTTTTACATTTTTCTTATCTTTATGGGTAAGCCTATTGACAAATATGCTATGGTACCTAAAGTTCGCTTTTTTATAAATATGATTATAATGGATCATTTTATATTACAATTTACATGCAAAATATAGGGAAACTTGATATAAAAATCAACTGATCTAGAAATTGTCTTTCCTGGGCAGATCCAGAATTTAATCAAAGGGGATAATTTTTGAATGGGTTATGTCCACATTTTGGTCATGGTTTGTTAGCAATGTGAGGTCTTTACGTGGTGAGTGTAGGTACAGTTTATAGCGAGGGGAGGTACCCATGCGCAATTGACTCTTAAAGGAAGGGACGATCAAGGCATTTGACCTGGTATGCATATTCAACGATATATAATGCACATTATTGCTTAATATCGTATAGTTAATTAATAAAACGGTTAAATGTGACGGCTATTATATATAACGGGTGCAGCCATTTTGTACCATCCCAGTGAATAGGCCCTCTGGCGAGCGGGTCGTTACGTAATACCTAACGTGTCACGTCAGGAATTAGTCTTCGAAATGAAGAAACAAAACATACCTGATTTTTGTGGATGCACTGCAATATTCTGTAATAATAGTCCTCCCAGTAAGCCAGCAACAATTATATATTACTTTTAATACAAAATAAACCACCATTGTCAAAGTGTTGAAATAACTGTATTATGTTTTGTACATAAATTAACCCACGCACTGAAATAATAATCGGAGTGTTTTCTTGGTTAATTGGTCTTTTCTTTCCGTTACCTGTAGTTCCTGATTGGCAGGTGTATATTTAGAACGGTCCCCAGACACTGTGTCTAGACACACTAAAAAGACGTGCCTCTTTTATTAAGTTCACGGGGTATTGTGTTAACCGCACGGACATCCCTCTAATCGTAATCGACCAGCCGTCTTGCTTTATTACTGTAAGTAATTCTGTAAAACCCTTGATTAAGTAGACTTTCCCATCTAAAATCACAAAACTGACCAATTACGTAGTCCCAAAGAAAAGAAAATTATCACTTGGGTATCGTGAGTGGTCGTTTTTGCCAGTAGGCTTAATAATATGCACTTTTTTCTTTGGATTTTTAAAAAAAGAAAATGCTATAACTCCATTTCGTTCTATTGATGCAAATTGAAATATATTTAGTTAAATAGTTTATTATACTATCAAGTCATTTATGTTGTTTTACAAGTCAGGTTGATGAATGCGGAGCGCCTTGTAAATTAGAGCGTTTGTTTACACTGTGCATAGAGCAGATGGACGGAGCTGACGTCACTTCGCCCCAAGCTATACCACCGGACGTCACAGTTAGCAGGAATAATCATGTTTTTTTATTAACTCTAAAATTACGCGTTTTTCATTTGTTAAAGTGTCAGTATGTGTTGGTGGTCCAGGTATGCATCTTTCCAACACACAAATCTCTTGTTTGAGTTTACTCTACCTTTAATCAACACGGTAGAGATGTCAGGACCAAATGGGTACATGTATTCCTGAATGTGTGAAGATCGGTTCTTTGCTGCACCTTATCGCTGTTGTTAAATATCCCTTTTATATAATAGTAAACATTTACTGTAGCCACTTAATACAGGTATTTTAGCGATTTGGGATCCGATTTGGGTGGCAGCTGACCGCGTTAGACAGGTGACCGCTTATTACAGGTGCATTTACGTTATAAATCGTTTGGGAGGGAAAAAAGTAACCGCTTAAGGCAGGTGACCGCTGAATACAGGTGGCCGTAGGACGGTTTGACTGTACTCGTTTCTGATTGTCCAGTTACCTTAAATCTTAGGTAATTAATCATGGAGAACCACCTAATATTTAATTAACACCAGTACGCTTCAGGAAGTTTTTGATATAAATCCAGACTGGTTTGAAGAAGAAATGTATGTTGAGTTGCCAAAACAAGAAAAGAATTAAAGTAAGTACATAAACTGCAGTTTTAACAAGAAGAAATGGACAAATAGCTGTATAATACTGTAGTCTAGTTATAGCAGACGATCGAATTTTGTTACAAAAAGAAAAAGAAAATTAGAGAATATCATGCGTATCAGCTTCAGTTTCCAAGCCTTTGAATATCTCACAAAATATAAAGGCTGGGATGTCTGGATTCTTTTTCAAATTGAGGACAGTAATAATTATTTTCAGAATTAAGACTGTATTAAACGTTGCAACTTGGTCGACTTTTGGGAGGGGTGTGGGGGTGATTTATTAAATTTCAAACAAACGTTATTTATTCTTGTTATAGATTTTCCTTTACATCTGTTAACACGTTCGGTTTTAAATGACATTTAGCGGTGTTAAATCCACGATAACCTACCTCGAAAATGAAACCAGAGTATGTTTATATCCTAATTGTGACTAATTGATCGGTATATATTGAAATATTCATATAAACTAAGGGGAATCTGGAATGAAAAATGTGTTTATTTGACAATATTCATTTCGTGTGACACATCCTTCCCCCAAAATCTTAATGCAGATTTTAGACCACTATCAGTTTACAGAATCTTTACATGTACCAATATGTATGGTTGGATATAGGTCTTCCCACATACAACTCGGTGGCATCCTTGCTAGATGGAAGTATTTCAGAACTTCTGGCTTGTTTTTTTATTTAAATATACTTAACCTGAGTATCAATCCCAACATCTGATTCAGTAGCTCCATACACGCAGCATACATGTACCTCAGTTCATGAGGTCCACAACAGTTCCACTCTTTAAGAAGGCAAGAGCACTGTTGATTTCATTAATAATTAATGAAACATTGGAACTACACTTGTGTCAAATGAATGTCACATCTATAATTTTGCAAAATTTACCTTTCTCTTTCCTACTCCTTAGATTTTTGGTGGTAGCTTTATGTATTGTTTCTCAATATGAGTGTCAAAGATAATATCTTTTCTGGTGGAACCATCAATCTTTCCCAAAACTATGTTGACAAATGTGTTTGCAATTGGTTTGTTTAATGCATAGATCAGAGCATAACCACCAAACATGTTAGGTAAGAAAACTGTCAGTCTACAAATTATCACTCTACTGGCATTCCCTTTCCACAAGTATTATCCCAGTTGATCATGTAGGATCACAGTAACAATTGGGTTTTCTATTCAGTATTCTATGGAACATGGGGTTACATTAGTTTGTAAGTATGGGCTCATCGTTGGAGATTGTTTGAGGATCCAAAAATGGCACATTCAACCAGATTGGAAATTATGACGCAGCTATATATACACAATTTTTCATCCAAGTATAAGCATATTCTCGGGTTGTGGTTGACAGACACATAACACCAATGGCGTAGATTTATGTTATTTTTCCCATGGCACTGATATTTATTTTACAGATCTGGGTTTGCCTCGACATTTTTTCCTCTCTGGCTACGCCCCAAAACATTATTAATGGTTTTCTATATTGGTCACCCTAACGACGAAGCTTTGATACCATTAGGGTAGTCATCAAATACTGGGTAGGACACACTCCACTTGAAATACACTGATGTCACGGATCGCTGTAGACATTGTGGATTTCCTGAACCAGTTGATAATTTGTATGGTGATACGGCGTCATTGATAAAGCCAGGAAGGAGAGAAGACTCTGGGGGTGTTTCCACCATCAAGAATGCCTCACAACTGAAAAGAGCTAATTTCTAAACATACTTTTATAGCATTCCATAATTTGACAGTAGTCTATCTCCTGCTTACGGAGACTGGAAAAATAATTTGAATGTAGCAAAACAAGGCAGATATGTATTCCAGAATACACATGTACTGCATTCCAGTGCTGCTATCTATCAGTTGTGGCAGGTGATATTTTAGTAATATTAAGTGTATGTAGTTTGCTATTTTTAATATTATATTTTAGGTATTTGTCAGATATAGTTGTCTGCCAAATAGTATTTATTTTAATAGTTTTCTTAGTCAGGTATCCTTTATCTGATTGGATAATAGCACTGCATGCTTTTCATGATCACAAATCACACTGACAGCAGACATGATGGACATGAGATTTTGACAGGACAGATTACATTTAGAGGTACAAATTAGTTTAATAGTTTAGTTAAAAATGATTAAAAACAACAAATATATCAGCTGATGCTGCTGGTGCTTCCTTGCAACTGCCAGTGCGGTCCTTCCTTCCCCCCCCCCCCCCACACACACACACCTTGCCTGGCATGGACGGAGGAGCCGACCGAGACCGGCTCTTGTGCCCATGACAGGCGTGCGCTACAACAGCTTGTTCTGAATATGCACGTAAAACCCTATGACCTGACCTGACCTGACCTGTTTATAGGTGTGAACCGGAAAATATGTAACAGATGCAGTTAACTATTTAATTGTAATATTTTTATGATTTATGTTTTTATGATGAATAGAAGATTTGGAAAATATTTGTATAATCAACGTATAACGAATTGTTATTATATACTGTGTATTTTTAATCTTGCAGGGTGTTTGTCATTGACACATTGATTCTCCCACGACAGTAAAAAAAGTTTTCCAAACGAGACGTCGTGTTGTTATAAATACTTGGACCCTGTTACACAATCATAATATAAAACCGGTTAGTTATATGGCATTTGTTCATGTTGAATGATAAGTTTAATCATAGAAACCAATCAAGACATACCATTTTAATTGTTGCTAGAATAAACATTGATATTGTCTTTAATTAGATAATAACATTTTATCTTAAATATTGGTGATATTCAACCACTCCCCCCAATCCCCCCCCAAAAAACAACAACAACAACAACAACACAAACCCCAAAACAAAACAAAACAAACAATAACAATAATAAAAATAATTATCCTTAGTTTGTGCCAAATGACTTTAAATGATCTTAACATGACGGGGTACCTACCCTCTTTGTAAACCTTACACTATATATCATTAAGCATGTGTCCCCATTTCTAACAAAACGTATTTGCCTAGTCGTTTGGAAAGACAGATGGGATCTGTTTAAATCCCTAATAGTATAATATGAAGCATATTTCATTTCATTCAACACCAAAACCAAAGATTAAACAAAACATTTATAAATTTATATTTCATATTTTTATTCATAAACATCTTTCGAACAATTAGTTAACTTAAAAATATCATTTGACTTTATTCAGTTTGAGAAACAGTCAATTTAGTGAGTACTTCTTTGTCTTTGGGTAGTGGCTGACAGAGGAAACAATTTCGACATACCATTAAAAACATGCACATTCCCATATTATAACTGCTATACCAATGCAAATTATAATAGTCTTTCAGTTTGTATGCATTGTAAAGCCAGTTATTTACATACAGTATCTGGAAGAATGTATCGCACGAAATTAGTATTGTAAAATCAATGCATTTTTCGTTCCAGATTTCCAAGTTACTAGAAGAATGTATCGCACGACATATTTACTGTAAAATAAATGCATTTTTTAAATTCCAGATTTCCCAGTTAACATGCAGATTATACTGACTAATTAGATACATTTAATAATCAAAAGTAAACCATTAATATCACTTTCTGGAAGAAACCTAGACTTACAAATAAAAAAATTAAAAATTTAGATTTTGACCCCAACTAGCTTCTAAAATGTAGCGGATATCCTATCTAATGTAATTATATCTATGAACAGTGAACCTTATGTAGCATATTTGTAAATAGCCTTACCCACAAAGTTGTGAAAAATGTAAACAAATTATTTTCTCTAATTTGACCCCAAAATGACCTTTAAAGGTCAATTTTGCATGGGTACCTACCCTCACCATAAACCGCATCCATCCTATCCATAAACCTTGAAAATGTAGATCAAATTGACCAAATATGAAAATCCAGCAAATAAAAATGGAAAATTTCGATATTAAGCATCACAAAAAACACTTTTAAAGAGTAATCTTCCCTATAACTGAAAGTTGGAGTCTGTCCCGTAAACCGTTGTTTTTGGGTAGCAGAAGATCGAACACAAATTGACCTTGACGTACCTTTACAGTTTCCCCGCCGCCCCCAATTTCGTACGCTTATGTCTAGATAGAAGCTCTGCCATCATGTCACTCTCACTCTGATCAAGAGAAACAAGCCTCCCGGGTGATCTGTTTTATAATGTTGTGAATTATTCACTTTACTGCTGGACAGGATTATAAATCATTGTCTGGAATATTCATAGTGTGCACTTCCCCCGATTCCATGTTATGTGGTGGTCAGTCCGTCTAGAGCGGTCTCCCTCGTGGAGGTTTAACATTGATCATGTTCGCTGATCAGCGAGGTCGAGCGATGGTCTGAAAGCTTCACGTTACAAAAGTGATGGAGCTGATACTTTAATGAGATTTATCCGGAATCAGTTTGCACTGTAGCAGAATCCGTGACAGAGCCTGCAACACGAACGTTCCAACAAGTAGAACTGACGAGGGACATTGAATTAATCTAAACATGCAGGTTTCGGTGATACATTACTCACGTTTGGCAACGAGAACTGTTAACTACCTTGAAGGTCAGCTGTTTTTGTACTACATGACTTCACAACCCAGGTTCTTTGAAACTGTGTATTCCATGGTGTGTTTTTTTATTACTCTTTTTGACTAACAATATGTTCCAAATAACTTCATAATTCATATTCTTTATGACTTTACAACCCATCCTCTTTGCCACTCTACAACCCGTGACAGTTTTTTTTACTTCCAAAACCAAGTTCTTTATGACATCACAAACCATATTCTTTATCACGACTTTACAATTTGTTCTTAACGACTTCACAAACCGTATTGTTACTTCCAAAACCAAATTCTTTATGATTTCACAAACCGTATTCTTACTTGCAAAAACAAGTTCTTTATGGCATTACAACCCATATTGTTCATCACGACTTTGCAGCTTGTTCTTTATGACATCACAACGTATATTCTGCATGACTTTACAACTCTTTCATTAAGTTATAACAACACAAGTCTTTGTTGACTTCATAATTGACAATGACTACACAGTGTACATTCAACAAGACTTAACCTGTTAGCCGCGTCTTCACGAGCCATCCGCAATAATATTTATGTTGTTCATAATGTCTACCAGAAAAATACTAGCATAATGTTGGTAATTTCCATTTGCAGAATATGAAATGTTAATCGTACATTATATCTGCAGTGGCGGGGTGGGACGTAGCCCAGTGGTAAAGCGCTCGTTTGATACGCGGATGGTTTGGTATCGATCCCCGTCGGTGGGCCCATTGGCCTATTTCTCGTTTCAACCAGTGCACCACGACTGGTGTGTCAAAGGCCGTTGTATATGCTATCCTGTCTGTGGGGGTGATGCATATAACAAATCCCTTGCAAAAATGGGGGAAAAAAATATAGCGGGTTTCCTCTCTAAGACTATATGTCAGTTACCAAATATTTGACATCCAACAGCCGCTGATTAATAAATCAGTGTGCTCTAGTAGTGTCGTTAAACAAAACACAGTGTACGTTCAGGACGACTTAACCTGATCTGTTCGCCGTGTCTTCACGACCCATCCGCATTATGTTGTTGATAATGTCTACCAGAAAAATATTAGTATAATTTTGGTAATTTCCATTTGCGGAATATGAACTGTTTTTGGTGCATTATATTTGCAATGGGACGTGCTATCAATGCTTGGCACCCATGGCGCTGGTAAACACACGACCCAGTAGTTATGAATTATGTATACAGTGACAGTCGCAGGATGTTCAGTCTGGCTAGCTGTGCAATGTCAGACACATGATCATGTTAATTTGCACGCAAGATTCGACCTGGCTTGTCCTTCAGTCATTGCTCCATCCATCGTTCACAAGGTCGTGCCCGGCGCAGGAGAGAATCTATCCCAGTGTTCGACAAATGTTTGAGAAAGTCGCAGAAGCTTTGGCTGATGTCCTAAGTATTATAGTAATGTAAGTAGTTTCCACTAGCCCAAACCAAGAATCACTAGCCCGGACTGAGAGTAGTGAATTTGCCGAACTCTGAGAGCAAAGAGCAGTTGAATCCTCTACCCATGGAAAAAGTGTCATTTTTAGTTTGTCCTTTTTTATAATTGGAGAAGACCCTGCCTTATTGTGCCTTATTTGCTTTTACTACCCCCCCCCCCCCATCTCCGCCCCTAGTTAGTTTGTACTAGAAACTGTCGTATTCCAACTGTATCTTCTCTTCACTTGGTGCTTTATCTTCTTCATTGTTTTTTGTTTGTTCATTTAACGTTTGAAAATATGAAGTATGAACAAAGTATGAACTATTAAACACGTTCTGTTTAGCTGGCATTGTTTTAAACATCGTTAACTAGTACTCATTCTACTGGTGATAGTGTTCTTGCACTCGTAAATTAAATAGAGAGTGAACCCCAGACATCTATTAAAGATGAACATTTGCATTCTCGCCTTTTAAACCACCATGCCATTATATCTGCCTTAGTGAATTATACATAACCCTATTAGCAGTACATCGTATTGCATTGTAGAACGCTGGATGCTTCAGCATGACACCGACCTTGACGTAAAAAGAAGGCCGACTCAAATATCGAAAGTTTTCGGCAATATACAGAAGAATATGTTGAGGCATTTACAAGACATCTGCATAATAAATTTCGAGTACTGAACTTAGCTTTATGTTTTATCTTCATAGCTGTACATTTAGTTTCACAGTCTGATGTAATTTGTTCATGGCAATGTATTAGATCTACACACGATCATGGTCTTGTAGTTCATTGTACCAGCTTAGTAGTGTAACAAAAACAAAACAACAACAACACACACACACACACACACACACACACACACACACACACACACACAAAACCACAAAAAAAAAAATCATTTAATAAAGCGATACACAAGATGCATCTCCTCTCTTGTATATTCTTCTAACTGGTTTATGGGCTCAACTATTGATTTCTTTCGGTGACCACGCGTTTATATCTCCACCTGTCGACGACAAAGGTTTCCTGTTTTGCTTATACCGCCAATCGAGATCCGATTAACCGAGTACTGTGAAGTGCGCTGTAGCTGACAAGCACTGGCTGGCGATTACAGGTTTTCAAAGTGAATGTTAATCGACTTAATGTGTAGATAACTGTGAAATAATGAATCGTGTCTCATAGACAGACAGTGGTTAGAACCGGTGTGTGAGACCACAGAGGGCATGGACATACACGACGAGTGGCGAATACACGTCAATTCGTTTCCTCCAGTTTTCGTTTAAAAAACAGAAAGAAAAGAGATCTATACTGCTGCTGCTACTGCTATTACTACTACTACTACTACTATTATTAATGCTACTGCTGCTACTGCTGCTACTACTATTATTAATGCTACTGCTACTACTGCTGCTGCTACTGCTACTACTACTACTACTACTATTCCTACTACTACTACTAGTGCTACTACTACTCCTGCTACTACTACTCCTGCTACTACTATTATTAATATCACTATTACTATTATTACTACTACTACTATTACTACTACTGCTTACTACTGCTACTGCTGCTACTACTATTACTACTACTATTAATACTACTACTATTACTACTACTACTATTACTACTACTACTATTACTACTACTACTACTGCTACTATTACTACTACTACTATTCCTGCTACTACTACTACTATTCCTGCTGCTGCTACTGCTACTACTACACTGCTACTGCTACTGCTGCTGCTACTGCTGCTGCTGCTGCTACTACTACTACTACTACTACTACTACTACTACTACTACTACTACTACTACTACTACTACTACTACTACTACTACTAGTAGTAGTAGTAATACTACTGTTTTATGTTGTCACAACTGACAGGGACGGATGCAGGATGTTTGAAGGGAGGGGATGCAACGCTTAAAATGGACCATATCGCCTATAGTATTCATAAGTACACAGCACTGTTGGTTTGAACTGAATGTTTAACGACACCCCAGCACATCGGCTACTGGGTGTCAGTACACAACGTTAATAAAATGAATCATCTATATGGCAATCTTCTACAGAAATATCAAGCTGACTAATGTAAACATGCCCCCCCTCCCCCCTCCTCCAAAAAAAGAAGAAGAAAAAAAATGCATTATGTTCATCTGCTAAATACTGAAGTTTTTCAAGGAACTTCGAATTTTGGATTGGATGCGAAACCCCAACACCCCCGAGGGCAGTTCTTACGATTAAATTAATGCAATAAACTGAATTGGACTGAACTGAATTAACCTTGCGAACATTAAAATGTTCTGGGGAGTATTATTATTAAGCATTGGTGCAGCCATGGGGAAACACGGAGCCCATGGCCCTCTCCCGTCACATCTCGCCTCCCCCAATGAGTGTGGCCTCTCAATACAAAGAAACCTGGTTGCGAATCCCCGCAGGTCTATGTGCAGTAACAATCCATTGTCCGTCAGTGGCAGGAAGGATTATGCAAAAACATAAAGAGAAAAATATATCTACCCTTTAACATACCAGTCATTTTAAAAATATTATATTTTGTTTGTGTTCAGTTCATAATGTGGTCTATCGTCATTACTGGGTGTTTCAATAAATATTAACTTAAAAAACAAAAATCGTAAAATGAAATTTATTTGAATCTAGTTTTTAAAAAAAATTTTGCTTGCTTGTTTTTTTTAAATATTTGTTTTCATGAGTTGTGAAGGGCATGTAGTTGTTATCCTTCACAAGAACAATGACTATTTTACAACTTTGAGACTACCGCTTTAAGGGAATGTACTTTAAAACTGCAATCTCGAATTATATATATATATATTACTTAACCATTAGAATAAACCATCAACATTAATTAGTTTTACTGTCGAACGCCATTCTTCGATAGCATTTGGCTATACTCGTTATAAGTGACCCACAATATGACATTATATTCTTCTCCATTTTAAAACCGAAAGAGGACTACTATTTCATAGTTCTCCATGGCGAGTGCCTATGTTATGTTATGAAGGGGTCACAGGATTGTGACCCTTATTAGTTTTCAAAGCATGGGCTATGGGACCCCTGTGACCCAACCTTGGATCCGCGCCTGACTACTACTATCACGGCTACTACTACTACTACTACTACTACTACTACTGCTACTACTACTGCTACTACTACTGCTACTACTACTACTACTGCTACTACCACTACTGCTACTGCTACTACTGCTACTACTACTGCTACTACTATTACTACTACTACTACTGCTACTACTGTTACTGCTACTGCTGCTACTGCTACTGCTATTGCTGCTACTGCTGCTACTACTGCTACTACTACTGCTGCTACTACTACTACTACTGCTACTGCTACTGCTACTACTACCATTACTGCTACTGCTACTACTATTGCTACTGCTATTGCTATTGCTACTGCTACTACTACTACTACTACTGCTGCTACTACTGCTGCTACTATTACTACTACTACTGCTACTACTACTATTAGTACTACTACTACTATTACTACTACTACTACTACCACTACCACTACCACTATTACTACTACTACCATACTACTACTACTACTACTACTACTACTACTACTACTACTACTACTACCAAAAACAACAACATCTGTTCGCCAATTATTATTATTATTATTTGTTATTATAATATTGTAACGTCGCATCATTTGGTTTACGTTGTAGGGTCAAACGTTAACATTCCTTTGCTGATCATAACTAAGCTAAAAGACATTCCGTCCCAAAAACTTTATTTTAGGTCAGTGACCAATTTAAAATGCTCCCATTTGTTTCAAAAATAGAGTCGAATGCTTGTTTATGTATTTCCATTTTATTGAAACTTCCATTGTTTTGCATTCTCAAAAGATGGAATGCAAAGTATTGAAACTTGAGCCTAAACATTCCACAAAGTACTTGTTTGAAATGAGTAGGGGATATTAAAATAACTCAGTATAAGAGAAATGTTTTTTAATATTTGTCGAAATAGTAATTAGTGGCAAAACAAAAATACTCATGTGATAAATGATTGACAACCTCTGTTCAAACCAGACCAATGAGGTGTGCCCGGATGTGACCAAGAAGAGCAACAAGGCACTGGCGTAGCCGGGATTTTAGATTGGGTGTGGGGGACCCACTATTGGGGGAGGGAGCAACCCACACTATGTATGTATGTATGTATGTATGCATGCTTTTATGTGCCCCCTCCCCCCTCGTTACGCCACTGCAACAAGAATCGTGATTATGAAAGTGAAGCTTTTCTTTCATGCACTAATAACGGGTAAAAACCCTGCGAATCGGACCAGGCATGCTCATGCTCGTGATCAAACGTCCAATAGCATTTTGGGGATCCTATACTCTATTCACGGAGCGCGGCACCTAAAGCTGCCAAATTGGTCGGATGACGTTTTCGGGTTTGGAGATGTCGTCGGATGATGTCCCATTTGTGTTAAATGGGTGAAAGGTCTAAGCTCATAGCTAGCAATGGTAGTGTTAAGCTGGATTCATACTTCACTGCCGGCTCTTGTTGGCGAGTAACTGACTCGCCCAGTCCTGCTTTTGTTCAAACCTAATTCTCATTTTTCAGCGAATTCAGTGTAGTTTTAACACAGTTCACATTAAATTTTGGTGCTTTTTTCGTTTACCTAATAAAATAAATTTAAATTTCACTTTCGCATGAGGTCGGCAGTCAAAGTGTTAATGGACCTTTTTGGTGTTTTTACTGAAGACACAATGAGCACAGACTGACATGCAAAGGGCGCAACGAATTGTACATTGATGTTGTCAGGATAGTACTGGCCCATTAGCTTCCCGAGAACAATACGTTCTGGCAGTCACGGTGATGCCACCCCACACCATATTATAACTGACCCACCTCCAAATTGGCCACGAAGACGAACTTTGACGTCGACATACCGTTCACCAGAGCACGTCTCCAAACATGTCGTCCATGGTATCGTTAAACAAACAAACTTCTTCTAAACCCGGAGCCGTGGGCCTTGGTGGTTCTAAACATAGAAAGTCGTCAAAATTTCGGGTTTTCCAATATTAGGCCCACAATCGGCTAAGTATACGGGCCACATTTCACTGGCTACTGCCATCTTGTAGAATGCCCACAGCCCTGAAACGTTCCTGACGTTGAAGACGTCTTATTGTTGCAAATTGTCTTAAGTGTGACAGACATTGTGTGGTTTTGGTTTTGTATCTCAAACAAGAAGCGTTATGTCCACAGTGTTCATGCAACGGACGCACAATCCTTTCCACGTGCTTTATTCGGGTGGACAGCCCTTGCACGTGCTTCTTCTTGTTAACAAGGGCTTCATTTTTTATTTGCATCGTGCACCATTGTAACCGCTCCGAGGTGGGTTTATATATATATATATATATATATATATATATATATATATATATATATATATGTGTACGGAGACACAACATCAATTCATCTTCATCTTGATACAATTCTTTATTTTGAATTAGATTGACTGTAACAAATATAAAAACATTTGTTAAGTAAATGTTCTATATATATATAAACAAACTTATATTGTATAAAGAGTCAAAATAAACTATTGTATGATACCCAAACCATTCTTTTGTTTTCTTTTTTAATAAACTTTGTCAATAAAGTTTTTAATATCAAGATTTGTATCTAATTATTCTAAAATGTTTTCGTAATGAAATATAAACATATTTAGTCTTATTTCTTGTACAAATCTTAACATTACCAACTGTCGACAACGCACATGCTTTCTCAGCCATGCTCATCTGCCCTATAAATAGTACAGTGCAAAGACATGTTTTTAAACAAATACCTTAACTTATAAATTTGTGCTACTTTGTTTGCATTGCATCAACATTAATTAATACTCAGTGAATCGCTGAGTTCTTATCAAATTATATGCATACCGTTTTGTATGTCTCCCGTAGCTTCACGTTTCTTATTACGTCCTCTTGTCCAAGCCATTTTTTCATATCTAAAAATGCACGAGATGACGGATGTGACGTCACACCTTATACATATTCATAACTACCCATAAGAAGCTACTAAACTACGTCTCTAACCGTAACATTCCGGCCCTCCAATTCTTATGAGCTTAAACATAAGAATTGTAATTAAAACATCATAATAACCTTAAATATAAGGCAATAAATATAATCTAACACAATGGTTATCTAGCAACATTCAATACAGCATAACATCCAGTAAAGTTCAATATATCTCATTTGAAACAATATCACTGTTAATATACTGTTTAGATTTTAAATTCATCAACATCAGCTTCCAGAATCACACACAATTTATCAATAGGACGCATCAACGTAGAGGTTTCAGTTGGAACTTTCACAATCCGCACAAAACCCTTTTTATCTGGTATAACCTCAACTACACGACCCAGACACCATGCATTTCTTGGTGAACTATCAAACATTACCACAATATCACCTACACATACGTTTTTGTGAGAATGAAGCCATTTTTGTCTCTCTTGTAATAATGAAAGATATTCTCTAGACCACCGTTTCCAGAATAAATCTGCGAGATACTGAATTTTGTCTCCATCGTCTTTTCCCATAACTGTCTTTTGCATGAAATAATCCCGGAGGAAACCTTTGCACTAGAAAGAAGCAGCAGCAAATGATTTGGCGTTAAAGGAGACAAATCACTCGGGTTACTCGAAATGTCAGTAATTGGTCGTCCATTCAATATACTCTCTACTTCACAAAAAAGTGTCTGAAGACCTTCATCGTCAAGTCGTATTACTTGTTGCTGAAGTAATCCATAGAAAACCTTTCTGACTGATCTTATCATCCTTTCCCACACTCCTCCATGGTGGGACCCACTGGGTGGATTAAATATCCACTGAATATTCTTTAGCAGGCATACTGCATGCAGTTGTTGTTGATTCCATCTCAATAACTCGTCTTGTAATTCTTTTTTACATCCAACAAGATTAGAACCATTATCAGATCGTAGAATCTTTGGACATCCCCTTCTGGCAATAAACCGTCGAATGGCATTTATACAAGAATCAGTATCCAAAGAACATGCAACCTCCAGATGAACAGCCCGAATAGATAAACATGTAAATACAACACCATAGCGTTTTACTACACTGCGTCCTCGTTTGATCATGAAAGGTCCAAAATAGTCTACACCCACTCGAGTGAATGGTGGTTCATCAGGTGTCAATCGATCAGTAGGAAGATTTGCCATTTTCTGTTCTTTAACTTTAACTCTATATCTCCGACACACTACACATTTGGAAACAAGTTGCTTGGCTAATGTTCCTCCACCTATTATCCAAAACCTTTGTCTTACATCTGCCAGCATCGCATTTTTTCCCATGTGACCCACAATGTTATGACTGTCTCTAAGTATAAGGGAAGACACACAAGAATCTTTAGGTAGCAAAACCGGATGTTTAGCATCATATGGCAGGTCTGCTCTATCTAAACGAACCCCTACACGGATAACACCTTCCACAAGAAAAGGATCCAACTTCTGTACAGATCTAGGTAGTTTTGTTGCATTTTGATTCTGACCAAGTGACTTCAGAATATCAGAAAAGTGTTGTCGTTGAACATATTGTACAAGTAGAATGTCAGCTTTCTGTAGAATCCCTGACGTTAAGACTTTCAATTCAATGCCTTTGCTTTGTTTCAAACTCTTGATTTTCTTGTCAACCAATGTCTTTTGTTTGAAATCATCTTGTTCAACCAGCTTTATTTCTTCCATGAACTGTTTTCTTTTGTTTGCCCAAAATTTAAGATTGTCTTTAGCTGTTAGTAACCAACCAATTATCTTTTTGAGTCTCATCCATGAAGAAAAGTGATTAATCAATCTATCTATAATGTCTGATAATTGATTTACCATAGATACATTTACAGTCTTTTTCACTTCCGGATCATTTTCAGGAACACTGTAGGAAATTTCTTCCACTGTAGGCCAACAATCGGTAGTTTTCCTCAGAAATGCAGGCCCTTCAAACCAAAATAAGGAGCACTTCAAGTTTCATTCCTCTTGAAGCTGCATCTGCCGGATTAAGTTCTGTTGGAACATACCTCCACTGGTTTATCTCAGTGAAATCACGAATCACAGCTACTCGATTAGCAACAAAGGTATGAAAACGTGATGTTACATTTTTAATCTATCTAATAACTGCCATACTATCTGTCCAGAAAACAATGTCACTGAAAGTATACTTTAGCTCTGTTTCAATCATTTGACTCAAGTTGACTGCCACACATGCGGATGTCAATTCCATTCTTGGCACAGTTACTCTTTTTAAAGGTGCAACTCGCGCCTTCGCCATGACGAGAGAACAATGAACGCTACCATGTTCATTCACTAAACGTAGATAAGCCGTTACACCATAACCCTTATCACTGGCATCTGAAAACATATGTAATTCACAGGAAATGACCTTACCAAAGTTGTCTGGTTTGTAACATCTACTGAATTTCACATTCTCAATCTTTGGAAGATCTTCAAGCCAATGTTTCTAATTCACAAGATTATTACCTGTAATCTCTTCATCCCAACTCAGTTCTTGTCGACATAAATCTTGTAAGATGATTTTGGCAAGGAGAACCAATGGACAGGCAAATCCCAAAGGATCATACACAGAACTGACTATAGACAAAATTCCTCATCTAGTATTCTTTTCTCCCCGTATGACAATCTTAAAACTGAATAAATCAGACTCTACTGTCCAAAAAACACCTAAAGCCCTCTCATTTGGTAAACTTTCACATTCCAAATTCGTCTTTAACAGTCTTAGCTCTCTCTTCTATTGGAATTCTCTCTAAAACCTTGTGACTATTACTAACCCATTTGGTGAGATGAAATCCACCCTTCTGACACAACATGGTAACTTTCTGAATTTTGTCAATCACATCTTCTTCGTTGGCTGACGTAGTTAAACAATCGTCAACATACAAGTTCTTTCTAACCACTTCTATTATCTCCTTGTCAAACTCGTTTTCATTATCAACAGCAGTCTGAAGTAGTGCGGCATTTGAACAACTAGGTGATGATACAGCGCCAAACAGATGAACTAACATTCTGTATGTAACTGGTTCTTGTGTGTAATCACCATTCGGCCACCAGTAGAAACGGAGACAATCAGAGTCCTTTTTGGGAACTTTTACTTGATAAAACATGGCTTCTATGTCGCCCATCATAGCAACTGACTCTTGTCTGAATCTCAACAGAACACCTATCAAATTGTTAGTCAAATCTGGTCCTGGCAACAACAAACTATTCAGTGAAACACCTCTGTAATTAGCAGTACAGTCAAACACTACTCGTATCTTTTCAGGTTTACGTGGGTGGTATATTCCGTGATGAGGTATATACCACACCCGTCCATCATCTTTGAACAGCTCATCATCTGGAACTTGCTCAGCATAGCCTTTATCCAGAATATTGTCCATGAAGACTTTATAATCTGCATGAAACTTTGAATTTCTTTCCATTTTCTTTTTCAAACCCATCATACGCTCTTTGGCTTGATTGTGATTGTTAGGTAGCTTTACATTTTCATCTCTAAAGGGAAGATCTATTTCATAATGCCCATCAATCAATTTTATAGATTTGTTCACTTTTTGAACAAACTTCTTATCTTCTTGGGAATATTCCTTTTTATCATCTTTCCTTTTTTTCTGGAAAATCAAAGTTTATTGATTGGCATACCATTACATCCAATCGCTTCAACTGCTCCATTTCCTCTATAGCAAGGATATCAATTCTGTTCATGGAACAGCGCAACTGCTCTTCATTCACCTTGTAGTTGAAACCACGAATAACATTCCACAACACCCAACCAAGTCGTGTCTTTATAGCATGTGGACTGCTCTGGGGTCCAGCTTTTACTTCGATTGGTGAGTAGGCATCTGGCACATTATTAACTATCAGTAAACCTACCTCTCCATCTATTTGTGGCAGCTCAATTTCGTGAAGATGCGCCCAACAAGAAATATCTTTCTTTGTAGGAATATGACGTGTGGTTACAGGCATCTTATCGTTTGTGTACACCTTGGGCAAACTAACAACATTTTCACAATTCAGATTGCAAATCTCAATTCCACTTATAGCATAAGTGGTCATTGTGTATGGTTCACCCATTGTATCCAGAGTAATTTTCATCTTTTTACCACTGGCACCCAGTTTATTCATTATGTCTTCGGTACAGAAGGAGACACTTGAACCTGGATCTAAAAATGCATATGTATCTATAGCCGTTAAACCATTCTTCATTTTCACTTTCACTGGAATAATGGGCATAGTACATTCTCCATCTCCGGCCCTCATATCACTGGTTACACAACCGGAACATGCACTTGTAATTACCTTAGGTTTTGAATCTTCCTTTCTTTTAATGTCAACATGAAGAAGTGTCTGATGTCTTCCTTGACAAATTGAACACACAACATGACCTTTACAGTATTTACACGTGGCCGCGTTTGAAACATCTAAAACACACACCTTTTGATTTTAGAAATCCCAAATTATTCTCAATTGTAAGTGCAGCAAATTTGTCACATTCACTTAGAAAATGTAATGAATCACACATAAGGCATTTGATGTCTTTTACTAGAGCTTTTTTTGTTTCATTAATTTCTCTAACAATACTTACCGGCTCATTCAAGCGATCACATTTGATTTCTTTCTGAACATCTTTGCCATCACACAAACTAGTTGCAAATGCACCTTTTATTTTTAAAGACTGCGTATGCTTGGGCTGTACCTTCTTATCTTTGTACATTGCATCTTTTCCATAAATCGGGTGAACAGCCTTTTTAGCCTCAGTCTTTACGAACACAGTTAGATCATGGAATGTAATTCTTTGTTTTGCTTGACACACAATATTTCTCCACTTATCATGAAGGAAGAAAGGCAACTTCATCACCAACTTTTTCATGTTGTCTGGGTATTCAAGCACTTTCACACTCTCTATACATTTAACTGCATTTTCACATTCAGCTAAGAAAATCCCAAAGTCATCCAATGCTTTGGCATTATCAGGTTTTATGTCAGGCCAGTCCATTGCTCTTTTAACAAAAGCTTGTGCTATTTTCTCTTCATTACCATATCTTTCCTCCAATTCTTTTAAAGCTGCCGGATAGCCCTGTTCTGCATCCAAGTAGCTATAACCTTTTACCACTTTGTTAGCATCACCTGATGTGAATTGTTCTAGATAGTTCATTCTCTCATCTACACTATCAGTGTTGTTAACCACTTTTGTTCGAAACTGACGCATGAACTGTTTGTAGGTCAATGGATCACCACTAAAGTTGATTATTTCTGGAGTTGGTTTTTTCAACAAATGCACAACTGACATAATTACATCATCATTCTTCTGTCTATAAGATTCCCTTATGTCAACCATGTTAGCATTAGCACAACTATCAATGATGGGCTGGGGGTTACACTTAACATCAGGAGGTACAAATGCATTAGCTTCAGGATTCAACATAAAGTTAGCATTATAACTGTCAACAGATGCTGATGTAATGTTTTGTTTATGAATAGCATCGCTCGCCACATTTGAATGCGTCTCCAAAACAGTTTTAGTAATATGTTTTTGAACTATATCAACACACTTATCTGAACATGTACTCGACACGGCTTTATCACCATATCGATCCAACACTTTTGTTTTGGCAACAGTAACAGCTAACTCAGTCTGCAATTCTAATTCTTGTTCTTTTAAATGTAGTTTTAATTTTTGCAGTTCCATTTCTTGTTTCTTTTCAAAAGATGCAGCCAATGCCAACACCCCTGCGCGTGCTGTAACCTCACCGTGGTGCAGGGGTGTAACATTCTCTTTGAGAATGGCCAATACAGCACAAATTGAAGTTTAGAGTAAAATTCGGTGTCCGTAAAATTCTTTGATATTTGTATTTGTATTTTTGCACAGTTCTTTACACTGTTTTTGTTTGAACCTTGAATTTTTATATTGATGTTGATCATCACTTTATTTATTTGCATTACCATAGTTTGACACCCAATAGCCGATGTATTTTTCGTGCTGGGGTGTCGTTAAACATTCATTCATTCCATTCATTCATTCCATTCGTTCCAATGCCAACAATTCTGCTTTTCTCTGTTCCTGCCGAATTTTCTCAAACATAACAGAACTTGCAACTGATGATCTTGTTTTATGAGAAACACTAGTGCGCATATCATGTCTGTCTGCACTTTGATAACTAAGTCTGTCCTGAATTTGTAGCCACTCATCAACTTTTGATTTGAAAACTAACATACGCGTAGCGAACACACTTAACTCATCTGTAAAGTCTGAATGGCCATGTAGCAAAACATTATCTTCTTCTTTAAGAAAGTCTTCATAAATAACCAACCACTTACTGTATTCACTTCTGACACAACTGTACTTTGGACTTTTTTTTGACAATAAGTTCTCTATTACACTTTCAAAGTTTTTCAATTTTCTGTCATTGCGACGTAATACTTTCTCTTTAGTATCCATGAAATATGATAAACCTTTATCAATCAATTTTCGTGATCTCTCATAAGTGTCTGAATCTGTAGTATCTACACTAATACTATCGTTAATCACTCCACTTTCTGCAGTGTATCTTGAATCTCTACTATCTTGAGCATCTTTAACTTGTTCCTCAACAGGATCATCTTGGTTTGACTTGAGACTCTTGTTTTCATCTGAATTTGAAGCCATGGTTTCAGAAAACGTCAATGAATGTACGGAGACACAACATCAATTCATCTTCATCTTGATACAATTCTTTATTTTGAATTAGATTGACTGTAACAAATATAAAAACATTTGTTAAGTAAATGTTCTTTATATATATAAACAAACTTATATATTGTATAAAGAGTCAAAATAAACTATTGTATGAGACCCAAACCATTCTTTTGTTTTCTTTTTAATAAACTTTGTCAATAAAGTTTTTAATATCAAGATTTGTATCTAATTATTCTAAAATGTTTTCGTAATGAAATATAGACATATTTAGTCTTATTTCTTGTACACATCTTAACATTACCAACTGTCGACAACGCACATGATTTCTCAGCCATGCTCATCTGCCCTATAAATAGTACAGTGCAAAGACATGTTTTTAAACAAATACCTTAACTTATAAATTTGTGCTACTTTGTTTGCATTGCATCAACATTAATTAATACTCAGTGAATCGCTGAGTTCTTATCAAATTATATGCATACCGTTTTGTATGTCCCCCGTAGCTTCACGTTTCTTATTACGTCCTCGTGTCCAAGCCATTTTTTTCATATGTAAAAATGCACGAGATGACGGATGTGACGTCACACCGTATACATATTCATAACTACCCATAAGAAGCTACTAAACTACGTCTCTAACCGTAACAATATATATATATATATATATATATATATATATATATATATATATGGGCTAATGTATGTCAGATATTTTATAATTCTGAGTGCGAGTGCGAATAATTTTAACATGCTCATATAGCACTAGATGTTTCGAGCATGTCCGTCCTGGGGTCTGTCTCTGGATGGCCAGTGACTTGCTCTAGGACAGAAAAAAAAATTAAGGGGACAATTTTGAAATTACATCCAAAAATTAAATAGTGCGCCTTTAAAATTTTGATGCACATCTCTAAGTAATATAGTTAATAAAGAAAATTCTACTCATTAAATTTGGTCACTAGTTTAGATCGGGCGGTCAAAAAGAAATTAAATAGATAGATAACTAGTTTAACGTGTTCGTATACCACCAGGGCCCCGAACACACCCATTCCGAGTCCGACCTCCGATAAGATCGGTGGCCTGACTTGGGACGGTGTGTGTGTGTGTGTGTGTGTGTGTGTGTGTGTGTGTGTGTGTGTGTGTGTGTGTGTGTGTGAAAATGGACAGAATTTTGAAATGTGCAATTAGTAAAAGAAATTACAAGCCAAAAATAAAATGAATTGACTGCTCGGCCGAATATTTATATAATTTGGAGCATTTTAGAAGGACAGTCCAAAATTAAATAAGAGAAAGAAGAGAGGATCGGACTATTTAATAATATTATATAAAAAAAAAAGTAACTTCGACATAAAATTTTGAACGGAGGACTAAAAGTTTAAAGTCCGATCTATATGGTCCGGGCCAAGGCGGAGGGTAAGTTGGAGGTGGGCGGAATTTGGAATACGAATTTAGTAGTTAGGTCAAGGATCGAAAACTAAAATGAGCTACAAACATTTGTGTCCAAACAATAAAATTAGAGTGCTCGACCGAAAAGGTTTTAAGGTGATTTGAGCAATTTAAAAATAAAACAATTTGAGCAATTTAAAAATAAACTGCGTTGGACTGTTTACCAAAAAATTGACATAAAATTTTTGAACTGTGGCCAAAAAGTTTTTTTAAGTCCAACTAAGCCCCAAAAAGGAGGTTGCTGTCCTAGGTTAAGGTTGCGCAGCGGGAATCATGGAGAGTTGATGGGCTGTTCAGAATTGAAGTTCGGGAGGTCCTTTTGTAGATTCCAGTAGCAGGACTTCATAATTTCCCGGTAATCTCCTCATAAGTCCATCTTGAGAACGTGGTGTAGTGATGCGTTGTCCATGATCGAATTAAGAAGTTCCTGTCGGAACAGTCCGTCCCACTCCGCCGTCACATACAACTTAGCCGAGTGCTTGGCTCCTTGAATTTGGTACTTCCCTTGGCGAGATGGAAGTTGGCGCCACGATGAATCGCACCACGGCCTGTTGATCTGTGACTTCTCGGTAAAGTCGCCCTGGATAGCTCCACGGTATTTCGCCGGCAGCTTGTCACACACGATCGTCCAAGGGGAATGCTCGGTGGCCGTAGACACTTTCCTCCTCTTGTGTTCACGTTGGACATCTGTCGTGGCAACAGCAACAGCTGGAGGCGCTGGTGGACTGGCTGGTGGATCAATAATGTTCATATGGCCGGTCTCCATTTGCGTGGGTGCTGGAACAAAAGGGACCGCCACTGTCAGTGGAGCTGACAGCTTTGGTCCCCCCTGGGCCGCTCCTGGCATAGGCTCCTGTCGAGTCGCTGATGGGGGCGACGACGCAGAAGAGACCGCCCCCGGTGGTTTAGCCACCGGCTTTGATCTCCCCTGAGTCCCCCTGTCGGTCTCGTCTTCTTCTTGGGAGCAGGCGGAATCGCCCCTGGCGGTTGAGCCGCAGGGTTTGATCTCCCCTGAGTCCCCCTGTTGGTCTCGTCTTCTTCTTGGGAGCAGGCGGAATCGCCCCTGGCGGTTGAGCCGCAGGGTTTGGTCCCCACTCAGTAGTCTTGGGTCGCCTCCTCCTTCCTCTACTTAGTGCGCGCTGAGGTTTGTCACTCCCATAAATGAGAGTGACAACTGCTGAGCTCCCATGGTGTTGAATGCGATACTTGGAGAGAACTCCAAGCTCACATAACACGGCCCCAAGGGGGGGGGGGGGGGGGATAGGAAATCTAAACGAGCTGCGAACACAACTTCATAGTTCGGCTGTCTGAAGCATTGTCAGAAACCCAATACATTTTTTCCAGTGGTAATAAGGGATCTTTTATAACCGCTTTACCATAAACAGGACAGTACACACCACGGTCTTCGATATATCAGTTGTGAGGCACTGGCTGGGAGGGGGAAAGTTTGGGTTCATCAAGAGCGACCAATCATGCGAGACATCGATCTCAGATCGGCGCTCTACCACTTAGGTACATCCCGTTCAATGAGCTCATTTGGAGATGGAACCAGTACTGGAACAAATTCGCAAACAAGTCGGTTTGTTCGTGCAGAGTAAACGAACCTCCTTTTAACCTGTGATGAATAGTGAAGCGTGTAAGTCAGTAAAAGATAATGTCTGTAATGTCTGACTATAGAACCTCTGAGTGTCTCTTGTCATCACATATGAAGGTAAACCGTAGATTGCTACAATGGTAAAAGTGTATTAGATTATGTTTAGCATTCACGGCCGTCGAAACTAGGTGGGGTGGGTGAATGAAATGCGTTTTCAGTTTAAAATATACCTGAACATCTACGATTCAAATATTATCCATGGCAGAATGCCCCAGAACCCCATAAAGTATCGTTAGGTCTTGTCTTATGCAGAAATAGATCTTTGTGTTTTGTGTTAGCGAAACCACTCATACAGTTGTTCTACAGACAAAGTACGGTGTTCTGGATAGGAGCAGTTCTCTTAGTAAAGAAGTAGGAAGGGTGTATTGTCCTATAGCTAGAGAGTGGCAAACCTCGTATTGTTCTGTGGAGTTGCAGTCTCTACAGACAAAGTACGGTGTTCTGGATAGGAGCAGTTCTCTTTCTAAAGACGTAGGAAGGGTGTATTGTCCTATATCTAGAGAGTGGCAAACCTCCTACAGAAGAATTAGGGCGTATTGTTCTATGGAGTTGTATTCCTTCTACAGACGAAGTAGGAATGATGTCTGACAGTTCTACTGACGAAACACCTGGCGGTAACACGCGTTTCAAAGTGTGGTGAATAGCGCCACGACATTTAGAAAACGTTCTTTAGACTATCTTCTTTAGAGATGCTGGATTGGATGTGATGAACGGTTTTGTTTTTCAGATTTGCCAACATCATTAACTACACACACACACACACACACACACACACACACACACACTATATATATATATATATATATATATATATATATCTTGTTTCATCCAATAACTATTTATTATTCGAAATAATGTTCACCCTATTTCCCTATTTATTTTGAACTCTATATTTTCTGTAAAGCTATGCAGAACAAATTCTGTTAAAAGCGGATTAGATTTCCTTGGTCCTAAGGGAGATTCAGACAATCATCATTTGATATACTGCATACTGTCCGGCTGTCAGCCATTGTGGCGAGATTTAGCACAAGTGATAGCAGTACAATATGGCGGCCTTCGCCCGAACACACTGCATCACACTAATATGCATGACCATTAATGTTTTAATTGATTTTAATACATAATTTGTTCGGAACAAACTATCGTAGGAAACAATCTGATGCAAACAAATAATAATAGTAAAACGAAACAAAGAACTTCGCACCAGACCCAGCCACTGGCGATGTCAGACGTTACACCTGAGAACAGACTGACAGTGGCCACGGCCAAATCAAACAAAAACTCAAAGCATTTCAGGACCATACCCTCCGGGTGGCAGGAGGAGTAGTTGCCCCCATGAGAATCTCACTTTTTTTTACTGCAGAAAATAGCATACACATCTCAGGGTTTAATTTGTAAAGTGTTTCATTTGTTTATAAAAATAGTGCCACCCCCACCCCCTAGGATTTTGATCAGGGTTCGGCCCTGCATTTTCAACTCAAAAGTTCCAATGCCAGCAAAGTCACGATCATACTGGAAGAGTTTACAAAACTCAAGATTGTAAAATGAAACAACGCGTCTCAATCATCGTCGATGGAGAATGAACTAAGTCTATCGGCAATATGAAATACACTGCGGATATACCGTGTTAATTCTCGGTCGACGATATGAAATACACTGCGGATATACCGTGTTAATTCTCGGTCGACGATATGAAATACACTGCGGATATACCGTGTTAATTCTCGGTCGACGATATGAAATACACTGCGGATATACCGTGTTAATTCTCGGTCGACAACATTACTATCACAGTTACATTATCACATATGCTACTCAACTTTAGCTAGGGATGTTCTAATATATGTCATGTTAAACAATTTGTGCCTAACTTAATTTTTTGCCACAGGTTGTCAATGAAAGACTAGAGTTATTTATCTGTCATCCATCGAACACAATACACCATGCCTTACTTGACATATATTCTCCCAACTATCCCTAGCAAAGTTGAGTGTATATATATATATATATATATATATATATATATATATATATATATATATATATATATATATATATATACACCACACACTACGGACAAATCTGCCAGTGTTCACAATTACATTATCACACCAACATACAAATTATAAGCACCGACCGGCGTAGTCGCAGCGCTCTGTGACTTCGCCATCGACCTATAGTTGTCAAGGAGATAGTGTGGACGTTCCAAGAGTCGTCTGCTGCCGTCTCACGGCGGGAAACTCTGCCATGAAAAATTAATCACTTGTCAGCGGGGCTGGCGCGCTTCACAGACACTGGCACGCGAACGTGAGCAGTGACGTCGGTCCTGGCACTGCAGTCGTCATCGCAGACGTTGTGCAGCATGGATGTAAGGCGTTGACACTCGAACGGAGAAAAGCATGGGGAAAATGCACAAAGGTAAGGAATTGTTGCCGCAATGTTATATCGTCGGTTTTATTGTATTCCAAATATTTTGATGAGATTACTTGTTTTTATACTATGACAAATGCATTATTGGTTTGATTTTATTGCATATAAGGTACAAATGGATTAGGCACAAGTTATCCAACTTACGAGGCCCTCTGCTAATAACATACAATAATGACAATATGACAATAACGGCGACTACAACTATTACAAGAATATACAAAAAATTAACTATTCAAACAATGAAGTTTTATTGGTCTTAATAGTAATGGAGGAATGTAGAAAATACATTTGTTTGTCATAAAGATGATTCAGTGACAACACCATGTTTTCATATGAGGTTTAATTTAATATGAGCCGTCACAAAAGAAATCTGAATTATTGCCAATAATAAATAAGTAAACTATATATGCATTTTGAATAGACAATGTATATACGACAGAGATATTTCATATCAGCAATTTTGTGCCCATACTTGAATATGAATTTAAAAAAAAATTCTTAAAGAGGGACTTTCCACGAAAACAAACAAATAATTAGAATATGAAGTTATTAAAACTATTTTAAAGTTTTGACATTTAAAACGTTGCATTTAGGCTTGTTTGAATAAAGATAATTTGCACAAGCTGTCATCTGAAGGAAACTAGTGGACTGAAACTTCTTTAAGTCTTTAAACTTTAATCTCATTTCCATTTCCTTCTGGAACTAGTAGAGCAAAATAGTTAGAGGTTTAATGAAGCAACATGTTATGTACAAAAGGAACACAAATGGGTAAAAAAGGACAAATAAGTTTAATATTAAATATTTAAAACCACAATGTCGCTCTACTAGGATATGACATTGTTTACCAGTGCAAAGCAGAAAACATTCTGAATAAAGTGAATAGGCATAATGTTGCAAAATCAACTTCATATTTGAAAAAATAAATCAACATAAATGATGTCACAACCACAAGTTACAGATAAACGACTGATCTTTACTTGACTACCCTACCCTCTAAAACAACAACAACAATAACAACAGCGAAAACAAGCGCACACAATGCTTTAAGAGTTATATTCCACCTATCCGCTAACTCAATGTTAAAGAAAATTGTTTTGTTTAATGATTGTAGAGCACACTGATTTTAACTCAATGTATTTTTTGTTAAACAGTCATATTTTTATGACTTATATTTATATTTACGTTGACCGTAGTTGTATGACGGAGAACCTATAAGATGAATTATTACTTTTCTAACATCGACTGGTTCCAGTGGGTATTCAGGCGGGGGTAGCAGTGTCCAGTCTCATGGTCTAACTGTTCATTATCAATTCATAGCTCATATTTTTACCTTTGTTGCACACCCGATAGTTGATGTATTGTTGTTGTTTTTTGTGCTTGGGTGTCTTTAAACATTCATTCATTCATTCATTTATACATTCATTCCTCCATTCATTCATTCATTGGTCTTACTGTATTCAGCTGACGTTTTATTTCAAGTACAAAGGAAACTTGCATCTGACATATGTCCATTCATAGATCAGTGTGATGAAATACAGAAATAAAAATGCAGAGAAGGCTCTGTCAGTAACAATTTCTGAAAAGGGGTAGGAAGGGGAGAGGAGGGGAGGGGAGGGGAAATGAGGATAGTTGGGTTGCGTGGGTGGATCTGGTCTGCGTTCAGTTAGAGCTACAACGTTAACGTTCGCAGACGATTTGATTGGTTCCCGATGTGGCAATTCGGCTTAATAAGATTAAAGGCATATTGTCACAGACCACTATTCCCAGTCTGGAGCTCCACGCGGTAAGACGTGTTTGTTTCGCTTGTGCACACTGCACGTGCTTTCGTGTGCTCGACTTGGGGGTCCTTCATTTCGTTGTTTTTGTCAGCGAAATGAAGTTTTCTATTGGGATGTATGCGGCCATTGGAACTGATTGAACGCTGGAACGCTTCTCGTTTCGACAGCCTGCACCACCAGGTTGGATTCTTTTTTAGCGAGATTCCTTGCCTCCTCGTCATTTCTCCGTCTGACTGTCGACTTGTTTTTTTCGTGACTTGTATGACGGCGATTCTGCAAAACGCCACGGTTCTTCGCGTTTAGTCTCTACATGTTCGAGCCTGTCCTAGCAGCACTGGAAGACCGCCCCACTCTAAGAAGAAATAGGAAGCGGGATCGGCCCCTAATACTCTTTTTCTAGACTTTACCTTGCTTTATAGTGATACCATATCGTATCCTCCGGAGTCGGGCCCGTCCGCACCACTATACCAACCCATGACGACTGGACAATACCCTAGTCTGATACTCTCTCTCGTTCAGACGGATCCGGCTTCTCAAGATCTGTATTTCAGCACAGCACTACACCTTCAACGTCTATCGACTGTCAATCTAGGGGTTTTCTTGACGCGTTGCAACCCATCTCGTCCCTTTAAGCTGTGCACCCAAACGGAGGTCGGACTCGGGATGGGCGTGTTCGAAACCCTAGTAGTATATGGGCACGTTAAACTAGTTATCATCATCATCACAGAACACTGACCTATTTAATGATCTAACAAAGTATTACCTGAACAAAAATAATTTGATTTGTCCCTAAATGTACTTTATTCAACCATCTTCATAACCACCATTTATTAATGATATTTTGTAAAAAAAAATAATTGAATTATGGCAATGGTCCATAATTCAAAAACTAAAATTGCCTAGAGGGTTGACATGAATTTCACTCCATCATGGTTCAGTTAAGGTGATGCAATAGCTAGCTTTGGTTTCCAACAATTAATGTAATTTTTAGTTATTATCCGTTTTTAGAGAAATAGGTCCTTCAATCCGTGACAGTATGCCTTTAAGCGCGGGTTTCATGCTCTGGTTAGCTGAACTCGGCCTTGAACACGCCCATTCGCAGGCGTGTGAAAAAGACATTTCAATATATTGGTTAAAAATCCATTGGCACGAACACATTTTAAACGAGGCATTTACGGTATTCAAAAGTACACTAACATATACTTATCTACATGAATATTGTAATTTTCCGCAGAAATACGAAGCTAACCAAGATATTACATTTCTTCTACTAAAAACCAATAAATGCTTTGCACTGATCTTTTAATCACTGGATTTTTCAGCGCACTTCTAATTTCGGGGTCGGGTGCACACCCCCATCACTCTCCCTTGGAACCACGCCTGTAATGATCCCGATTCCAATAATTCTGTAATGGACCTGTCAGATAATTACTGAAAACGATTTTAGTTTCCATTGCTATGTCTGTTTTAATATTCTGAATTGGGTTATATATGTTGGCGTCAGTGATACGAAAGCGATCGCTCCTATAACTTTGACACACGCGAGTTCAAATTTCACATCAGTCGTTTTCACGTCTGCACATCCTGCTGTGAATTAGCGATTCGATATCTTTTTCTGGAATTTGATGTAAGAGAATCGTATTTTATTGGTGGTTTATTGCGCCAGCTCGTTTTCTAGCAATCATTGTATTTACGCAGCACTTTACCGTTTACTTTACTATTATCGTTACTTGTCAAATGTAAGTGATAATACCAAACCAATAACAGGTAAATAAATATTATTATTGTCACCATTTCCACACAGTTTTATGGATCTATTCAGGTGTTTTTTTTGCCACAGATTACAGAAGCTACAATTACGTACTGTAAAGTCTTAGAAATGAGTAGACATATGTTACTAATTTTTAGATAGATAATAGAAACTGCGGTTTAAAGTTTGTCAAAGCACATGGAATGCTGTGGCCCATTTCAAAACAGTTGAAACTCTTAACTACCTGGGGCGAGACGTAGCCCAGTGGTAAAGCGCTCGCTTGATGGGCGGTCGGTTTGGGATCGATCCCCGTCAGTGGGTCCATTAGGCTAATTCTCGTTCCAGCCACTGCATCACGACTGGTATATCAAAGACTACTGTGTGATGGTGCATGTAAAAAAATACCTTGTTACTAATGGAAAAATGTAGCGGGTTTCCTATCTAAGACTATATGTCAAAATTACCAAATGTTTGACAACCAATAGCCGATGATTAATAAATTAATGCTCCAGTGGTGTCGTTAAACAAAACAAACACACTTTTTTAATTGACAAAGCTCTGTTAGGTTCCCTCAAGCATTGCATGTGTTTTTGCATCGCACTGCGACATCGCAAAGTTGCAAGAGTTAATTAAGCCCTGACCAAAAACAGGAGCATTACATTTTGGAGTTGGCTGTACTGGACGGACTACTAGGTGACTGAGCATTCTGAAATAAATTAATGTCTTATCAAATGCAAAACATTTCAAGCCAGAAATTATGTTTTAGAAGAAAAAAATAGCATGTGCATTGTTTAAGAGGACCGTACACCTTAAAAGAAAACCGCAAGCAAAGTATGATGGGGCGGAACGTAGCCCAGTGGTAAAACGCTCGCCTGGTGCGCGATCGATCCCCAGCGTTGAGCTCATTGGACTAGTTCTCGATCCAGCCAGTGCTTCATATCCAGTATAGTTGAAAATGGCATTGTTATGTACTATCCTGTTTGCGGGATGGTGTATATAAAAAGATCAGATTCTGCTGATCAATAAGAGTAGCACATGGAGTGGCAGCAGCGGGTTTCTTCTCTTATTATCCGTGTGGCCCTTAGCTATATAACTGTTGACAAAAATGTGTTGAGTGCGTTGTTAAATTAAACATTTCTTTCTTTTTTAAAGTGTACTGTTTCCCCTTGTGAAAAAAAATGTATAACGGATTTGCAGGCTGTCTAGAGCAATTTGAACGTCCAAGCACCTGGGGGTGGTGTGTGTGTGTGGGGGGGGGGGGATTTCAGTGTGACTATCTAGCGTGACGTTTCGGAAGTGGCAAGCAAAAAGATATCAGTTGATAGTCACCTCATTTCGTCATTGAATGAACATTTAGTAGGTGTCAAGCATAACTATAACACTGTCACACTGCACACGGTTCAGAAGCTGGGTGCATATATCTGCGATTCCATCGTACGATAAATGTAAGGTGTTGGCGCCGATTAATCGGAAGCGGTTGGGGCAGTTCGGGTTTCAGACGTGAGTGTTCATATCTGTGCGATATTTGCGCGTATACCTGCTATCCCGCCAACGGCCGACAGTTTTGCGATCCGACTTCTCGGCACAATATTATTTATTATTAATTTTCCTGGATTATAATGGCATATATCGGCCAGACAAATATCATTCCCGGTATCATATCCCCCCCCCCCCTCCCCTGACAACAATGTCATGAACATCGTTGGGGGTTATTTGAGGAAGTTCACACTACTCCCGGTATCATATCCCCCCTGACAACAATGTCATGATCATCGTTGGGGGTTATTGGAGGAAGTTCACACTACTCCCGGTATCATATCCCCCCTGACAACAATGTCATGATCATCGTTGGGGGTTAGCGGAGGAAGTTCCCCCTACTCCCATTCTATGTAGGACAGCCCCTACCCCGAACATAGGATCGTAAGGTATTAAATATTATGCATTTCTTGCACATCCATTTGAAAGAACAGCGTGTGAGATTGATGATCACACGGTGATATCCAACTCGTTGGAGATTGGTCGGAGATACGATAGAGACCGATTTAAAGACATCTGATTGGATGCTCGCTCCATGGTGATGGCTGTAGTTGTAAAATCAAAACCGTAAGACATTAACACAAATGATACTAGCTACTCTTGATGGAATTAAAGTTAATTATGTTTAACGACACCACTAGAGCACATTAATTAATTAATCATCGGTTATTCATATTGAATTTCAAACATTTGTATTTCTCACAGTCTGCAGGGAAAATTTGTTTTGTTTAACGACACCATTAGAGCACATTAATTAATTAATCATCGACTATTCGTATTGGATGTCAAACATTTGGTAATTCTGACAGTCTTCAATAAACTTTATAAAAAAATGTTTTTAAACGAAACCACCAGAGCACATTAATTAATCATCAGTTATTGATTCTGAAACATTTGGTAATTCTGACATGTAATATGAGAGAAAACCCTACACGTTCCCATTAGCACCAATGGATCATTCATATGAACTTTCAAATATTCAAGACAGCGAATACCACGGCCTTTGACAGTCCAGTAATGGTTTTTGATAACAACCACAAGTCAACTGTTTTCCTACTTTCATTCGTCACAATTCGAACATCATGTGGCTAAACTCGCTAATCTACTGACATAAACATGTATCATTGTTCTCCAGTTTACCACATCTGCGTAATTCGAGTCGATGTTTTCACGAAAGTTATTCCTTGATGACACGGTTGCCTTTCAGTTTCATGACAGGACATTTCGCAATGTCGGTGCGACGTGACGGACATTACAGCAAATAACGTAAAACACCACACATCGCAGTCCTCCAGGGACGTTTCCCCATTTCTCTTTCCCCATTTCTCTTTCCCCATTCGTGATCGGCATTCGTTCTGTGTCGCTCATTTACATAGCACGCAGACAGCACTAGCTGGGTGGGCGACACAGAACTACATGGAAATGTCACATTCCACGACGATTACTTAGCGAAATACTGGCCTAGTGATGTCTTTTTCCTATATAGTGTGATGTGTGTTGTGAAATGTTGTGATGTGTGGTGTTATATGTTGTGATCTGTTGTGCGATATAGTGTGATATGTGGTGATATAGAGTGTGGTGTGTGGGGTGAAATGATAGGTGGTGGGTATGTGGTGTGGAGTAGATTAATGTGTGGTGTGATATGGTGTGATATGTGGCGTGGTATGGTATGATGCGTGATGTGTGATATGATGTGTGGTGTGAAGTGGAGTGATGTGTGGTGTGATATTGTGTGATGTATGGTGTGATGTATGGTGTGGAGTGGAGTGGAATGATATGTGGTGTGATATGGTGTGATATGTGGTGTGATATGGTGTGATATGGTGTGATGTGTGGCATTGTGTGGTGATGGACGGAAGGACGAAATGTTTCATTTAACACATTTTAATTACAGCTATATGGGATTATGACATCGGACACATGGTTAAGGACCACACAGATAAGGCAATGGGCTACTCTTGTCGATTAACAGCATCCCACAGACATAATAGTACATACCATGGCCTTTGTTACACCAACTGTGCAACGCAGTCTGGAACGAGAAATAGCCCAATGGCACGTCACTGCAAACACGTCACGTCACGTCACATTAGTGTCACGGCACGGCACTACACGGCACTGTACTGAAAACACGTCACGTCATATCACGTTAGTGTCACCGCACGGCACTGTAAACACGTCACGTCATATCACGTTAGTGTCACCGCACGGCACTGTAAACACGTTACGTCACGTTAGTGTCACGGCACTGTAAACAGGTCACGTTACGTTACGTTACGTTACGTTAGTGTCACGGCATGGCACTGTAAACACGTCACGTCATGTTAGTGTCACGGCACTGCAAACACGCCACATCACATCACGTCACGGCACTGTAAACACGTCACATCAGTGTCACGGCACGTCACTGCAATCACGTAACGTCACGGCACGTTAATTTCACGGCACGTCACTGCAAATACGTCATTTGACGTCACATTAGTTTCACAGCATTGTAAAGACGTCACGTCACGTTAGTGTTACGACACGTCACTACAAACACGTACGTCATGTTAGTGTCATGGCACGGCACTGCACTGTAAACACGTCACATCAGTGTCACGGCACGTCACTGAAAACACGTCACGTCACATCATATTAGTGTCACGGCACTGCAAATATGTCACGTCAGTGTAGTGTAGTACGGCACGACACGGCACGGCACTGTATGCCACGGAATAGCATGGCTTGACTTAGTATGGTATGGTATATTATGGTACAGTACGGTACGGTATAGTACGACACAGCACGACACGGTATGGCACGGCACAGTATGATACAATACGGCATGGCGAATAATTCCCATTTTTGAAGGGGGTGGGGGGTGGGGTAGGGCAGGCTGATTTTTGCCCGAATTAAGCGAAAATGCACGAATCTGGATAACAACATTTATTCATATTAGCATTATAACCAAACAGCTATATAGTGTTGCCAGCCAATCATTTTTACATGGGGGAAATCAGGATGATGGCTCACGATAGAGATGCTTGATGTGAAACTCATTTCCAGAAGTTAACGACCCATTCATTTTAAAGCTGCAATGTCTAGTTATAATTAATTAAATCAAACATTTAACCTTTTAGGAAAGATCATGAACATTAATTATTTTATTTCCAAGATACGTCAATCTTTGATATCGGTTTGCTGCAGTACTTTAGCTAATGTAGGTGACGTGAAAATGTACTATTCGCCATACAACTCTCAAAACGTCTGAGGCCGCCTCCATTGTTTCGGGTAGCAGTGCATGACACAATATGACCTCAAGGCAGTGAGCGATTTTAGTTGAAAGTGGAACTGCAAAGTGTACATTGGGCGAATTCTAACCCTGTGCACCGATTGGCATGGCACTGGACGGTGATTTTAACCTCAGGACATCCACAAACAATGAATGTCCAGTTAATAACTGAAACTGTAGCTACGTTTGCATTAGTAAACCTCAATAGTTTACAGTGGTGAGATTTCAGCTTTAAACATGCCTCAACTTTTTAGTATACTAGGGTTGTGTTGATGAATGAATTAATCAGCTTTTGGGTGTTACACAAAGGTAAATGATCAACATCAATACAGACATTCTAAAATTATCAATAAAGCAGTACTTCTAGATTATGGTAGCCCCACTCCCATAGCTAGTGATATTCAATGTTGGGCTAGTAAATAACTATTATTGCCATGCCCGACGGCCAGTGAAAATATTCTGTCGAATGTTGCAGCTAAGTGTATTTTGTAAATATGAATATCCTCCCCACACGCCAATGTTAGTGTTTTTAAGCTCCATCTGACTTTTTAGGTGACATATCCGATTATTACTATTATTTAGTAAAACTGTATTTTTAAACCTCTATCTCCCTTTTTAGGTGACATATCCAATTATTACTATTTAGTAAAATAGTATTAACTTAAAGTAAAGTTGGGCTAGTGAATTTTTAATCACGACTATAAAATTTAAAAAGTCAACGATCCCATGGCTAGTGGATTTTCTAAAACTTCTAGAAGCCCTGAATAAAGACAATATGATACATATCAACTCAACATACAAAAAAAAAAAAAAAAATCGTCAAAAATACAGACTCATCACTCCACACACACACAACCAACAAACGGTATGGTCAAACAACGGAAACATATTTATGGAACTAATGTTTTTTGGCCAATACTCTAAGGAAAACCACGAGGATACCGTCAACCCTGGTCCGTAATAAGGGACAACTCTCATAGAGAGAGGTGGTGCTAATGATGCATAATAAGTGAATAATACATTTCCTCCCAGTGATAAGTTACTAGATTAGCGTTTAGTATTCTCCTCTCCGCAAGCCAACCAGAAGAACTAATTGCACTGATTGATATTCTATTTACTTAGAAAGTGACAATATGGCGCTGTGGCCATTTTCTTCACAATAAACGTCCCAGCGGATTTCTCCGCACGAGATGGTGCGCTGCCATGATGTATGCGTTGTGCGCGTGCCAGTGTAGCGCGCCACTAATGGGTAGTGAGACCGCCAGCTCTTTAAAACAAAACGATGGCAATAACAGAGACTCATTTCCAGCACTAACGAAGCATTTGGCAGTGATTGTGTTCACACACGAAACTCTGGTCGTACGCTGCGTTCAGTATATTATAGTTTTTCTAACGAGTGCCCGTTTCAGCCCTGACAGGCTATCATGGTGATACAGTTTCTTTGTTTTGTTTAACAAAACCAGCTAGAGCACATTGATTGGTTAATCATCGGTTATTGGATGTCAGATATGTGCTATATTAATTCTGACACGTACTTCTCAGAAGAAACCAGCTAGCCTACATCTCTTTCGTCAGCAGTTAGGGATCTTTCATATGCACTTTCTCACAGGCAGGACAGTACACCATCACATATAATGATTTATGAAAAGTTAAGAATGAAAACCAGGGTATTTCGTAAACTCATTCCGCGTAACCGAAAGAAAGAAATGTTTTATTTAACGACGCACTCAACACATTTTTTTACGGTTATATGGCGTCAGACATATGGTTAAGGACCACACATATATTGAGAGAGGAAACCCGCTGTCGCCATTTAATGGGCTACTCTTTTCGATTAGCAGCAAGGGATCTTTTATATGCACCATCCCAAAGACATACCTTTGATATACCAGTCGTGGTGCACTGATTGGAACAAGAAATAGTCCAATGGGGATCGATCCCACACCGACCGCGCATCAAGCGAGCGCCTTACCACTGGGCTACGTCCCGCCCACCCGCGTAACCGTTTCACGTCCATGTTCAGGCCCTGTTTCCAACAAACACACGGGTTTCAGTGCTCTGGTCAACTGTTGCCATATTGGTGGGAATTTGGAAACGCTGGCGGGTAGCGCTCGTTGTCCCTAAGTTATCTGCTGTCAAACACCGTCCTTTTTTTCAAAAATAGCAGACAGACAGGTGTCCAGTGATTTTGAAGATATATTTTGAGCATGTACACTATACATTTGAACCGTTTTGTTGGCGTGTTTCAAGCAGCGTCTAAACCGGTATAGAAACGCTTAGACCTTAATGCCACAAAGCGCTAGCGTCAGATGATTTACGGAAACTTGGCGTATTTTGTCGCACATTGTTGCAATATGTTTTAAAAAACACAGTTAAATATGGATTAGAGTTGATAATACCATTGTTCCTAATTATATATGTGACAGGTTGTGATACATATATCCCTTCTGGCAAGTGAAGAATAATTAAAATGATTTGTAGCTGGATTTTGCCCATGAGATTTTCCAATATTGTGTCTACCCAGGAACAGGTGGCATGACTGAATTGTTTCCTGTACAGACTATAAAAGCGTTGTCAATTTTGGAGTGAAACTAAATGAAGATATAAAATAAGTTCTAAATAGTTGGGCCAATATGTCGTTAGTGCCGGCGAGAATATATAAGTTATATTAAAAATCTCCATTTGAAGTTTGAATTAAACATTCATGGGTTTTAATGACGGGTAGCATCTGTGTACGAAACCTTGTATAGTGCATTTATTGCGAGATATGTTGTACCATAGTGCACACGTACTTGATGGCATTGTACTTCTAGACTTCTAGAAACAGTGAAGACACTTTGCAACATATTGTACCCAGGGCTGGTTCCTTATATCGATATTACAACGCATACGTTTTGTGAATCTTTATGACATTGTGATATATTTGTGACTCGACATACTTTTGTCATATTGTGACTTGTTACGTTATACCATTCAGCTGATTGGGTTTTTCTCGTTCCAGTCAGTGCACCACAACTGGCCAAAGGCCGTGGTATGTGTTTTCCTGTCTGTGGGAAAGTGCATATAAAAGAATGAATGAATGAATGAATGAATGAATGTTTAACGACACCCCAGCACGAAAAATACATCGGCTATTGGGTGTCAAACTATGGTAATGCAAATAAATAAAGTGATGATCAACATCAATATAAAAATTCAAAAACAGTGTAAAGAACTGTGCAAAAACACAAATATCACAGAATTTTACGGATACTGAATATTACTCAAAACTTCAATTTTGTGCTGTATTGGCCATTCTCAAAGAGAATGTTACACCCCTGCACCACGGTGAGGTTACAGCACACGCAGGGGTGCATATAAAAGATCCCTTGCTGCATTAAGAAAAATGTAGCGGGTTTCTTCTGATGAGTCAAAATTATGAAATGTTTCACATCGAATAGCCGATGATTAATTAATCAATGTGCTCCAGTGGTGTCGTTAAACAAAACAAACTTCATTTGTTACGTTATGACCGGCCTCGGTGGCGTCGTGGCAGGCCATCGGTCTACAGGCTGGTAGGTACTGGGTTCGGATCCCAGTCGAGGCATGGAATTTTTAATCGAGATACCGACTCCAAACCCTAAGTGAGTGCACCGCAAGGCTCAATGGGTAGGTGTAAACCACTTGCACCGACCAGTGATCCATAACTGATTCAACAAAGGCCATGGTTTGTGCTATCCTGCCTGTGGGAAGCGCAAATAAAAGATCCCTTGCTGCCTGTCGTAAAAAGAGTAGCCTATGTGGCGACAGCGGGTTTCCTCTAAAAACAGTGTCAGAATGACCATATGTTTGACGTCCAATAGCCGATGATAAGATAAAAAATCAATGTGCTCTAGCGGCGTCGTTAAATAAAACAAACTTTACTTTTTTGTTACGTTATAGGTTCTAACCGACCAAATCAATTTATATTGCCGATATGTTAACGTGAACTAATCAAACTGATATAAGCAGCGTATCAACACATCCAGGAAGTACAGCAATAAAAAGTGTGGCACATCACATCTAATCTACCTGCAAGAAAATGGGGGTGGGGTTGGGGGGGGGGGGGGGGTCACATATAAAAAAAGAGTTTGTTTTATTTAACGACGCCACTAGAGCACATTGATTTTTTATCTTATCATCGGCTATTGGACGTCAAACATATGGTCATTCTGACATTGTTTTTAGAGGAAACCCGCTGTCGCCACATAGGCTACTCTTTTACGACAGGCAGCAAGGGATCTTTTATTTGCGCTTCCCACAGGCAGGATAGCACAAACCATGGCCTTTGTTGAACCAGTTATGGATCACTGGTCGGTGCAAGTGGTTTACACCTACCCATTGAGCCTTGCGGAGCACTCACTCAGGGTTTGGAGTCGGTATCTGGATTAAAAATACCATGCCTCGACTGGGATCCGAACCCAGTACCTACCAGCCTGTAGACCGATGGACTAACCACGACGCCACCGAGGCCGGTAGGTCACATATCATTTAAGAGATTTAATTAATAGTTTTTATTTGCTGAAAATCTCAGTTTCATTGCTGGTTGTACCCTGGATTACTTTCAACCTCTTGCATATTCTGCATAACAACTGTATAACAAATAAAAGTGTATTTATTTAGTGCCAATGGATAATAGTATTTGCACAAATAATCAATGTCACATATTACTACCAATCACATCTACAGCTATTTTTACTCGACGTGCACCTCGAACTTTGACACGGAACTCTCTTCTTTGGTATAAGGCAGCCTGTACGTAATTTTGACTTATCGTATCACTGTGTACGTATTATGAGACATTGTTTTGACGACACAGTGACGATATTGTATCCTTGCGATACGGTGTACGTATTATGAGACCTTGTTTTGACGACACAGTGACGATATTGTACCCTTGCGATACGGTGTACGTATTATGAGACCTTGTTTTGACGACACAGTGACGATATTGTACCCTTGCGATACGGTGTACGTATTATGAGACCTTGTTTTGATGACACAGTGACGATATTGTACCCTTGCGATACGGTGTATGTATTATGAGACCTTGTTTTGACGACTGTCACTGGGATTCTATGATACCCGTAACTGAATAAAACACGATTGTCCAAATATCTCTCCTAACTGTATATCTATTAGATCTCTCTGTAACAGGCAGTATATACCCGCTTTGGCTCGTCTCTACGTATGATCAGATATACGATCTTATATAAAGTATATATTATTATAGCACGTTTAGTTCACTAGAAAACACAACAAAACACAATACACTTTGGAATCTGTATTAACCTAAGCTGACCGCACTGTAGCAGTAGTTAATTAATAACAACAATAATAACAACCCAGAACTGATCACTTAATTAGTTAATCTCTAGGTGTCTAGTTTACACAATATGCTAATCACTTCACCGTGACACAACACACACACGTGTGATAATTGAGAAACGCTTCCAGGGGAACTTGATTAATAAAGGAATTACAGCTCTATTCCTAACTGGTTAATTTTTAATTAACCCTAACTACTCATTCAATAACCTTGTAATACAGAATTAATACTGGTACCTATCACAATAAAGACAATAACCTACAGTTTACCTAGGTCTGCTAGGATGACTGGCTAAGCTTTATATTACCAAATACTCGTATAAATATTGAACAGTAAGACACGAGTTACTTCGTCAGATGACCGAAGACACTGTCTAAAGAATATTGGTATAATACAGTATTAAAATATTTAAAGTCACATCAATCACATCAAGGTTATACACAGAGCAGAAAATATATATTTACCAAAGTCCCGTCTGAACTAATATAGATCGTTCAGTGGGCGACGTCCGTGATCCCCTGGAGCCTTCCTAGTTCTCCTCGATATATCTAAAACACTAGTTATTTATTATAAAATAAGAATATCGCCTGGGGGTACAAGGCGGTCCTCCCCCTATCAAGTGATATATCCACAACTCCCAGAGACGCATTTTTCTCTTTGATCGCCAGACTTACTGACGCCTTGGTCGCCAAAATCACGGTCGTCGAAACCGCACTCGCAGAGGTATTACGTAACTACTCGCCACATGGCCTCCACACCTGCTCTGGGTGTGTATTAGAAAAGCTCGATGACCGTCGCGCAAAAGTATTACGTATCAAGTTGCCCACCCGGCTAAGTGCAATTTGGAACTGCACACGGCCTTCTAAAACAATTAATATCGCCACAGGCGAAAACTAATTAAGAGCATATACCGTCACAACGACACAGTGACGATATTGTACCCTTGCGATACGGTGTACTAATTATGAGACCTTGTTTCGACGACACAGTGACGATATTGTACCCTTGCGATACGGTGTACGTATTATGAGACCTTGTTTTGACGACACAGTGACGATATTGTATCCCTGCGATACGGTGTACGTATTATGAGACCTTGTTTTGAAGTATTATGAGACCTTCTTTTGACGAAACAGTGACGGTATTGTATCCTTGCGATACGGTGTATGTATTATGAGACCTTGTTTTGAAGTATTATGAGACCTTGTTTTGACGACACAGTGACGATATTGTATCCTTGCGATACGGTGTACGTATTATGAGACCTTGGTTTGACGACACAGTGACGATATTGTACCCTTGCGATACGGTGTATGTATTTTGCGATGTTATGTCTTTATGATACAGTGTACACATTTTAGGAACCCTTATATATTTTTATGCAGTGTATTTGTTTAGTGATACATTGCGACCTTGTGACACAACTATTGTGTTTTGTCAAACGTTATACCTATGCACGTGATTCCTGATACAGTAGAGTAGTATTTAAAGCTTAAACAGTTATTTATAAATCTGAAAATCAAAACTGGTCCTAAGGCCGTATCTCTTCACAATGCAGAATCGAAAAAGCGTTTGATAAAATAATGGTTGATTCCATGAATCTCTATCTAGTGTCCCGTGTATTGTTCGTGCTAGGGTGTCGTTAAACATTCATTTCTAGTGCCTCGTCTGTAGGCCAGCCACTCCCAAGGAGACCATTCACTGGAGATTTCATCCCTCTTGCATCGCCACAAAGAGGACCGCCACTCCCAGACTAGTTTACTAAATCAAAACTAACACATTTATAAACTCACGATTACCAGAGGCCGTGCCATGATGGACGTACCTGAACCTTAAATAGACAGGGGCACGCAGTTAGAGTTTCTGCTTCTGTTTATAAACGTCAAATGTTTCGCAACAAAACTTCAAACCTTTGCAGATTTCAATTTTAAAACATTAGATTAGTATTTTAAAGGTCATTGTTTTTTATGTTGTTTCATAGTTCTAAAAAAAGTTATTGGAATTTTCCAAACGGTGATTTGCACCGAATAGACCCGTTTCAGAGCAAAATTATTAGATGCCAATATTCCAGTGGGAGAGCAAGTGTTTGACAGATATCAATGGTTATGAATCTGGAATGACGATTTATCATTTTGTTTGTAGTTTTGCTTTAACCTCCTTTATGACAATGTGATTACCAGCGGCGGACCTAGGAAATATGTATTTTTTGTAGGGGAGGCTAAGGAAAAAAGCACATGGACCAACTCGTGAAAATGTTTTTAAAAGTGAGAAAAAAGAGACACTTGAATATATTTCTGGTATGGTCGGGTGCCTGGTTTTCCCTCCGATCCGCCTTTTATTACTTATAAAAGAATGGCCAGATTTAAATGATCAGACTTTGGCAAATTAAACTCAGCAACAAGAGAAACGCAATACCTAATTCATGTTCAGCCTGACAGGCTAACTACAGTTTAAACAGCGAATATCTTTATAATGATATTTGATATATGCTAGGGCGGGATGTAGCCCAGTGGTAAAGCGGTCACTTGATCCCCTTCGGTGGGCCAGTTGGGCCCATTACTCGTTCCAGCCAGTTCACCACGACTGGTATACCAAAGGCCGTGGTATCTGCTATTCTGATAATGCATATAAAAGATCCCTTGCTACTAATAGACTATATCTAAAACTATAGTAAAAAGTATGAGATGTTTGACATCCAATAGCCGATGATTAGTAAATCAATATGTACTAGTAATGTCGTTAAACAAAACAAACGTTTTGGATATATGCTTTGCTATACGTGTACATATGCGCGTCTATCGAAGTTGATTTTTTCCGTTACATTTTAAAAATTACTTATAAAGTCTTAATTAAGAAAGGGTAATATATTTATATTTATAAACTTATAAAAGTAACTGTTTATTTTTTGCTTCAGTGAAACAGGAAAGAAGAAAATCAAGCCACATTGATATTAATCAAAATGCACCATTGTGTGTTTATAATTCTAAATTTTATGGGCGAGTAACATAATTTTGGACGCATGCAACCACACTTCTGGAGATGCATATTACAGAAAGTTAGTTATTAGTGTGTATTTAATTTAATTCATTTTTAATAGTTTCCGGAAGGTTTGTGTCTAACAAAAATAATTGCTTTTTTTATTAATGGAAACATTTGACGTGCAATAATGTAATACTTTGACAGATTCCTTTTATCATTTTCCACGGAACTGGTTCATACACGAACGGATCTCGTAAATTTGTTCTCCCCAAGAGACTAAATGAAAACAATTACTTAAAAAAAAGATATATATCGAGTTATTGTGTTTAGAATAATCATCATAGTAATCTGGGTCAGCACTTGGTCTTAAAAGGACCACACCACTATCATTACCCCTCCGCTGGGAAAGTATTGCTTGAGTCTAGTGTTCAGTATCGATCCCTAGGGGGTGATGGTGGCAAGGGTTAGTTATGCCCCTGGACAATATGAAAAGTGCAATTTTAGTTTTGAAATAGCATGTTTATTTAGCCGAAGAACCTGCATTAGTATGTCCTGATTCTTTTTTAATTACTCCCCCCCCCCCCCCCCCCCGCCCAACTCCCTTCCGTGTTATTTTAGCCTGGGTACGTCCCATACGATATGAAGAGAATGCAGTATAATAAATGAGCTTAAAGCCGCACACTCTAGTTCCATCCAGCGAAAATAAATTATAATTTGGTTAATCTACAAACCTGTAACACACTTAGATCACGTTTTTGTCAAATGGAGTGAAAAAGCAGGTTTTATATCGATAAATACCATGGGAATCCCCATGTCCCAATTGCTTGAAATAATTTTGAAAGTTTGTATTCTGATGTCACCGGTAGATGTCGCTCGAAGCACAACAATGCCTACGTCACGACAAATTTCACAGACTTGGGGTGCGTTCTTTTCACCTCTCCTGGATATGTTCCAACTGTTCTGTCCTGGTTGTATCCCCTCTCCAAATATCGTAGGACTTAGCAAAATTATTGGTTTTAAGGGTTTGTAACGTTTTGTATTGAGATACTTACTTGTCTGAACTTTATTGTTACTGAAAATGTTCACGAACTGTGAAGAAAAATCTCACAAATGAACAACAACAAATCGGATGTTGACTGCGCGAACCGTGCACGAGAAAACAAACCGAACCAAAATAATAACGGTCACGTGGTATACCAACGTCTGTGACATTGAAATGGAAATATCCCGTCTGAAAATAAATTAGACCTTGTCTGCTCAACGGTTTTTTCTCAAACGTGCGTCCGTTTTTCAGAAATACGAAAAATGCATTTTGTGGTATTACAAACACCAGGATTACCAAAAAACACTTCAGGTGAATGGAAATGTATATTCTAAATAATAAACGGTAAGTAAAGTGCAATTTTGGGTTTAATAGCGAAAAACAACGCCGTAATGGTTAACAACTAGCCGTAACTAGGGTGTGTCCCTTTAATAACTGGCGTGTATGCCTGTTTGAACTTACGGTATTCTTATCGTGTAATATATACTCTGAATTTTTTTTTTTTAAATGATCAAATTCAAAGAATTCACAGGATTTATTTTTATGTGTTCTTATAATGGATTAAAACATCATAGCCATTATAGTAAAGTTAGGTATCTTTCAATACATGTTTCCACAAAATGGTGACTGCAAGCCAATTTTAATGAATGAATGTGTAACCACACTCCTGCACAAAATACATATCGGCTATTAAGCCCAATTTAAGGGCTTATGCAATTAACCCAATCGAAACCGATTATAGGATATGACGTCACCTCCGTCTTCACCGGAAATACTGGTTTGGTAAATGCTTTCAGAATTTAATTACCTTTTTTAAATATAGATATTACATAACTATTTGACTGAATTATGACCCCAAAACATGTACACAATGCGCATATGATTAATTAATATAATGATTTCAAAAGGAACAATAATTAGGACTGAAATAACAATAAACAGACTTCACCGTGTAACAGTATATTAAATGGCCACCGGCATAAGATAGAATAGTGATTCTCGTGGGATGTTTGTAATTACTTCCTCGTTATACTTGACATCTGCACGGAGGAAGCAAATATTCGTCAAGCAAATAACGCCGGTTCCCCGGGACACGGAACCACAGCCGAGAAGAATGCCATTGGTTCATGAAGGTAGATCAATTCCGCACGGCGAATTCTAAAACACGATACATGGTGATGACAGGCAACAAAGTACAAAAAAGGTCTTGACAAAACCCCTGCCACCCCCTTTTGATGAATGGGCATGTCATGTTATTGGTTCTTAAAGCCATATGTACACGCACATAAAGATTTGATGGCGCTGTATCAAATGGGAGAGTCAAGTCCATGTAAGTGGTGTTTGGGGGTCATGTATTTATTAATTTAACGCGGGCCAAGAAACAGCTGCTGCTGTGATTGGGAAAATCTGTTAATGGTTGTTTTAAGGAAACTAATTTCCACGAGTTCAAATGGATTGCAGTTGTACTTAAAACGTGTGTGCACGTACGTTTCACCTGTTCTTGAGTCAGGTATAAGCTTTAACAGTCCAGTTATAAGACTGTCTTTTTATATTTACTGTTATTATTTTAGTATCGGCTCTTGTGGGCACCATCTTGACGATTTTTGTTGACGACGGTACAGTTTTGTAGGATATCATCTGAGGTTTGAGTTCCTGCTATCTTAGAGACATTGTTTGTGGTATTATGGATGGCATTTATTTTTACTCATTCTGGAATACGATTTTGTAACAATGCTTTTGTTTCGTTCACATTGCTAATTTGTGGTGAAAAGGCGTTTAGCTATGTTGGAATTTGGGATATAGATTGATTGTGTTGATATAATCTCTCATACAGGTAAGCTAGATCTCTCTACAACAGTGTAAGATTTATTAATGTATATAGAGTATACTCCCCGAGTGTCTTGTGATATCATAATTTATCAGCATGAGTTGATAAAAGTGTGAAATCCGAGGCTTGCCGAGGATTTTATACTTTTATCAACGAGTGCTGATAATTATGATATCACAAGACACAAGTGGGGTATTCTTTTTATGATCCATTATCATTCTTTTCATTTGCAACAGTTGTAAACAATGTCAGTAATGTGGGTTGAACGTGGGATGATATATATATATATATATATATATATATATATATATATATATATATATATATATATATATATATATATATGAAGGGTAATTATAATGCACAGTACGCCGATTATTGTCTGTTCTTAATAACTCATTATTTTAAACGAGGCATGCTACAATTGACAGTGATACTGCATACATATTTTGACGAGATTTGACCCTACATCACGATAACAATTCTCCAGTTTCTTAAATATCCTTATTCAGAACAACAAAATAGTATCTGAATACATTCTATTCAAAATCTACAAGATAATACACAAGGACGTTTTAACCGAATCTAATCCTTCTAATCGCTTCTCCATATTTGTTTTGCACTGCCGAAAGCGATTTTTGTACCATTCGATGATGCATAACCAAGGACACACATGCTAAAGTTGAATTCCATAAAGAAAGGTTCAATGGGTGCGGCCATCTTTGCGGCCACATGACTTAACATAAGTGGCCGTATACGGAGGCCGTGTATATAGTCTTTACTCTTGGCTAATGAGGGCTGGCTATATATATATGGCATTCAAAGTTTGGTTAGAAAGGACTGTCTAAAGCCACGGCATCTCTTCCAAACTTTCCCGAACTAAGCACGGGTTACAGCTAATATATTAATAACACGTATTCAAAACCACACATACATCCACATACCGTAAATACTCTTACAAGTGCATACACATACTTCCAATTAAACACTGTGAACTGAAATTTAGTTTTATTGCAGAAAATAAACGTATACAATACTATTATATGCAAAACAATTAAATCCGCGTGTTTTGATTAATTTTGACAGAAACTAGAAAGAGAAAGGGACGTAAGACTGAACCTTGGCATATTTCAGGCATTTGTACACGGTACCATTAACAAAAATCTTTGTTTATTTATTTGAAATGTAACTGCCTATCTATATAACTACATGTCTTCTAATACCTTAACGTTCCAGTTTATAAATGATGCCGTTAACATACATAAGTTAAATATTGGATAAATTTGTTGAATACAGATAACTGTATTTTGAAAGAGTGTTATAACACCCTATATGACGAGTGCATAAGAAAACCACGTTCTGTTAACTGGGTTAGTCAAATACGAGACCTGCTTCTCACTAATGGTTTTGGTCACATATGGTATAATCAAAATGCAGAAAATTGCAATACATTTATATCACTATTCAAACAGAGAATGACTGATCAATTTATCCAATCTATGTATGCTGTATTCAACCATTCTCCAAAATGTCTGTTATGCAAATTCGTTGTTAATAATTATTGTTTACAACCTTATCTTCAGAAACCTATTGCCTTGAAATACAAACATATTTTGAGTAAATATAGATTATCTTCCCATAATCTCTTTATAGAAACGGGCAGATACCACAATATTGACAGGAATAATAGAATTTGTCGTCTGTGCAATATGAATGTAGTAGAAGACGAATATCACTTTGTTCTAGTGTATCCTTTCTTCAGTAACATAAGAGGTAAATATATTAAACCTTTTATTATAATAAACCATCAACATTTAAATTAACGCAACTACTGTCCAGCGACAATTCAAAACAGTTAATTAAATTGTGTAAGTATTTGAACACTGCTACCACGCATAGAACAGACAACATTGATACATGACATATGCTATTATATTGTATATTATTGCTATGCATGCATTACCCATTTACTATAGAATTTTATCGATTGTAACCCGATGCTACATACCATTTCCCACAGTGTGCACATTATATTATTTTATATATAAATATGTATGTATGCCTAAAAATGTATATTTTTTGGCAAAAATAAAATGTGTGTTTACTAGAACATCTCGTAGACAGCAGACCTCGTCATATAAGGGGAGCTGTCACTCTCGCTCCCAGTCATTACCCTGAGACTAGTTCAAATAGAGTTAATTTTACTTGCCTTTAGCATGTGAATTGATATGGTATCAATTTGCTCATACCGTAAATGGCTTCCCGTAATCTAATCTGAACGACAACACCCTAACACCTAATCAGGGCCGTATCTCCGCACAATGCAGTTGAATTGGCAAAATAGTGGATGATTTCATGCGTTTCTATCCAGTGCCTCGTCTATAGGAGGACAGCCACTCCCGAGGAGATCCTTTACCGGCGATTTCATCCCTCTTGCATCGCCACAAAAACGACTGCCACTCCCAGACTAGTTTACTAAATGAAAACCGTAATCTAAGTTAAGAGAACAGTAAATCACTTCTCTCATTTTTGTTTTTACCTTGAGGTCTGAAAAAATACCAACAATTAAACTATACCCATACCGTAAGAGTTTCACAGATTAGTTTACTGTACAGTTGTATTAATGAACGGTTAGCTGCAGTGAAACTGGTAACATAAAATACACACATGAAATGGCCATACTGAGTCCAGAATATGACGTAATGTATATTAATATTAATTTTAAAGCATATAATGTTGCATAATAAACAAAAATCAAATTAAAAAATAACTAAACCCACCAAAGCAAGATTCTAGTATTAAATGACTCTTATTTTGTATTTTGCCTACTAACAGCCAAATTATAATAATATGTATGATTTTACATGATGTAATGAAAATTTCATTTCCCTAAGTATTGCAATAAACTTGTCACAAAATGCCCCACCCATCCCCCCAAAAATTCCCCCAGATATTAAATCATTGCACAATATAAATTATCAGTATGTCAAAACATAGAATAATAGAAATAATTAAATAATATGTATCAAAGCAAAGAAATCTGCCCTTTGTCAATAGGTCATTGGCGTAGCCAGAGGGGGTGAGGGTGGGGCATGTAGCTATTAACTCCAGTCAATCTTGTTTCCCCGCTCCGTATAAACGGGCCTGTCCATCAATCCTACAGGACTTGTTAGGGTGAGGAGTTTGTTTGTGTGCCCCTCCAATGTAACAATAAGGTCGCGCCAGTGCACTACGTGTGGTTTACCTTGGATATTACTGCATGAATTCCTTATCATTATAACAGCTACATTATCATTACTGCTTTTCACTGCCATCAGCGCATTACGCTGTCTTCAGTTCTTTTCACTGTCAGTACTTTTCACTATTTTCAAATATTTCCACTGTCATCAGTTGTTTTCACTTTCATCAGCTGTTTACAATGCCATCAGTACATTTCTATGTCATCAGTGTTTTTCTCTTCCACAAGATATTTCACTGTCATCAGTTCTTTTCACTATCATCAAACATTTTCATTGTCATCAATCCTTTTCACTGTCATCAGTTCTTTTCACTATCATCAAACATTTTCACTGTCATCAATCCTTTTCACTGTCATCAGTTCTTTTCACTATCATCAAACATTTTCACTGTCATCAATCCTTTTCACTGTCATCAGTTCTTTTCACTATCATCAAACATTTTCACTGTCATCAAACATTTTCACTGTCATCAGTTCTTTTCACTATCATCAATCCTTTTCACTGTCATCAATCCTTTTCACTGTCATCAGTTTTTTTCACTATCATCAAACATTTTCACTGTCATCAATCCTTTTCACTGTCATCAAACATTTTCATTGTCATCAATCCTTTTCACTGTCATCAAACATTTTCATTGTCATCAATCCTTTTCACTGCTATCATCAAACATTTTCATTGTCATCAATCCTTTTCACTATCATCAGTTCTTTTCACTGTCATCAATCCTTTTCACTGTCATCAATCCTTTTCACTGTAAGAAGCGGGACATAGCCCAGTAGTAAAGCGATTGCTTGATGCGCGGTCGGTTTGGGATCGATTCTCGGCGGTGGGTCCATTGGGCTATTTCTCGTTCCAACCAGTGCGTCACGACTGGTATATCAAAGGCCGTAGTAAGTACTATCTTTCTATCTAAATTTAGTACCCTCACCTTGAATAGTTTCAGGTGATGACATTATATTAAAAAAATACATAGAAACCTTCTGCAGCTTACCATGTCAGGTCTACCTCAAAATGGGTTTTGGAGCTATGATTATAAATACTTTTCATTGTGGTCAAATATTTTTAGTTATACATTTTTTCACTATCATCAATGCTTTTAATTGACATTTTATTTCAGGGTCATTTCATTTCACTGCCATTAGCTCTTTTCACTGTCGTCATTTCATTTCACTGCCATTAGCTCTTTTAACTGTCGTCATTTCATTTCACTGCCATTAGCTCTTTTCACTGTCGTCATTTCATTTCACTGCCATTAGCTCTTTTCACTGTCGTCATTTCATTTCACTGCCATTAGCTCTTTTAACTGTCATCATTTCATTTCGCTGCCATTAGCTCTTTTCACTGTCGTCATTTCATTTCGCTGCCATTAGCTCTTTTCACTGTCGTCATTTCATTTCGCTGCCATTAGCTCTTTTCACTGTCGTCATTTCATTTCACTGCCATTAGCTCTTTTAACTGTCATCGGTGCGTTTCACTGCCATCAGTTTATATTTTCATCAGTACGTTTCACTGTTATCATTTCATTTCACTGCCATTATCTTTTTTTACTGACATTAGTGCGTTTCGCTGTCATTATTTCAATTCACTGCCATTATATTTTTTTCACTGACATTAATGCGTTTCACTGATCATTTCATTTCACTTCCATTATGTGTTTTTTTCAATGACATCCGTGCGTTTCGCTGTCACCAGTACTTGTACGAAATTCTGATTCACCTTGTGTAGCTCTTAATTTCTCTAAATTACCGTCCACGTGTCGTGACGTTTCTTAATGAGAAAAATCTGCGTCTGTCGAATAACATCCGTTTGCTTTTTGCCTAATTGCGACTGTTAGCAGCTGTTCCCGTTTTCCCCCTCTTTCCTTTCACTTAATCCAGTAATTTTTAAGTACCATGTCACGGATAAGATTTTGTATTTTACAAAAAGAGTTAACAATAACTGACATATCTGTGGCGCCGACTCTATCCGGAGTACGTCACTTCCGGTGCACTGATGAAGAACGATGTCATGTGGCACCATGGTCATTAATATATGATTTCTCAACTTTTATTAGCAATGCAGTTCATTGTTCTTTGATATAATGTGTAAAAAAAAAAGAGTAAACTAACACTGACCATTCCGTTGTTACTATAATATTCTAGCATGTCTTCTTTGGTGATGTCTGAGATTTCAGATTAATAACATATACTGTTAAATTTTCACATCAACATGTCTGTCATTTCTGCTACAAAAGTCAATAATCTTCATTAATTTGGGAGAGATCCATGACCAGGGCCGTATCTAGTGGGGGACAAATGGGGGATTTTGAAAAGGGTTGTCACACAATTCTAAAGAAGGCAAATTTGATTTTGTCGAAGGCAACTGAGCCGAGTTCTCAAAAGGAGTGAGATCTATAGGGAGTTCTGGGGCATGTTCCCCGTAAAATGTTGTTCAACATGTTCATTCGCGTTTTCAAGGCAATTTAGTGTTGTATATTGTAGATGATGAATTTTACAAAAATGTCACGTTCCAGCCAATGAATCACGACTGGTATATCAAATGCCGTGGTATGTACTACCCTGTCTGTGGGATGGTGCATATAAAAGATCTCTTGCTGCTAATCGAAAAGAGTAGCCCATGAACTGGCGACAACGGGTTTCCTCTGAGTGCGTCGTTAAATAAAATCTTTCTTTTTTTCTTTGATGCGCGGTCCGTCTAGGATCGATCCCCGACGATGGGCCATTGGACTATTTCTCGTTCCAACCAGTGCACCACTATTGGTATCTCAAATGCCGTTATATGTGCTATCCTGTCTGTGGGATGGCGCATATAAAAGATCCCTTGCTACTAATGGAAAAATGTAGCGGGTTTCCCTTCTAAGACTATATGTCGAAATTACCATATGTTTGACATCCAATAGCCCTGGTGTCGTTAAACAAAACAAACGAACTTTTACTGTGGACTCTTCTCCTCCCCCTAGTAATACTAGACTGAGCACTGCTCTGATGACATAATTATTTAGAAAACTACCAGATCTCTCTAACTTATCGATTGATTGTTACCAAAATGTCAACTTTTCGCAGAAACCCACACTCATTAAATTATCGACATATTTCTCTATCAATTAATGCACTCGAACACGTAGCCATGCACATCACTACCAAACAGGAAGTTCAACCGGCAACCTTCAAATTTGTCAAGCAGATAGCTCATGTGACACGACAGACGACAATCATTTCCGATCTGTTTGTGTACGGTATCGCCACGATCGATTCTCCGTTCTCTGGCCTTCAGAGTACAGTTAGTTCGGTCGCGACGTTCGCGTTTATGTGCTCGCAACATTGCTCAAATTGTGCAAAAGTGAAGAAAAACCATATAGATTAATAAGTGATGGCAGGTATATGGGAAATGTATATGGGCATCTAAACCGCCGTGGGTCTAAAATATGGGGGAAATGATGGCAGGTATATGGGAAATGTATATGGGCATCTAAACCGCCGTGGGTCTAAAATATGGGAGAAATGATGGCATATAGTTTTAGAAAGGAAACACGCTACATTTTTCCATTAGCAGCAAGGGGTCTTTTATATGCACCATCCGAGACAGAATAGCACATACCACAGTCTTCAATATACCAGCCGTTGTACACTGGCTAAAACGAAAAATTATCCAATGGGCCCACCAACGAGGATCGATCGCACATCAAGTACGCACTTTACCACTGGTCTACGTCCCGCCTTGCTTGAGGTATCAATACTCCGGGCATATCCAATGTGTTTCTGGTCGTCCTGGGACCTAATTCACAAAACACTCATAAGCTCACTTAATCAACATCGCATCGTCATAGCAAGTTTTTGTGCATTGCACTGCAAGATCGTAAGTTTCGAGAGCTTAGTGAATTAAGCTCATGGTCGTTCAGGGGTCTAATTCGCAAAGCTGCCTTGTGCAACATTGCATCGTCATTACCAGTGTTTTTGCACGGCACTGTTAGATCACAAAATTGCAATGATTTAGTGGATTAGGTTTCTCTGGTGTTTATTGTGGCTCAAAATGTATTTAATGCGAAACAGAAAAAGGTATTGGAAAACTAGAAAGGTATCGGAAAACTAGAAAGGTATTGGAAAACTAGAAAGGTATTGGAGAACTAGAGTCAGTGACTTTAAGACAGTAGAAAGCGAACCATTATCTAAAGCTTTGTGTTCCACGAGTTGATTTCTCATTTAGGAACGGGACGTGACATAGCCTAGTGGTAAAGCACTCGCTTGATGTGCGGTCGGTCTAGGATCGATCCCCGTCGGTGGACCCATTGGGGTTTTCCTCATTCGAGCCAGTGCACCACGACTGGTATATTAAAAGCAGTGGTATGTGCTATCCTGTCTGTTGGATGGTGCATATAAAAAATATCTTGCTACTAATGGAAAACTATAGTGGGTTTCCTCTCTAATACTATATGTCAAATACCAAACGTTTAACATCAAATAGCCGATGATTAATATAAATCAGTATGCTCTAGTGGTGTCGTTAAACGAAAACAAACAAACAAACCTTTTGTCAAGGCACTGTGGTTAGAACTCTCCTTCATGTAAGAACCTAAATTCCATTCTGTTCTCATGTTGTGACAGGAAACATTTCTTTGTTTTTCATTTTGCTTATTTTGTTAAAGTCTCCAAACGTTGTTGTTTTCTGTACACGTAGGGACTATGAAATCTATACACAAAACACTAAAAACTGACATTGCAGGGAGTCGTATTCTTGAAGAAAAACTAATGTTATTCTAAGGTTTGGAAGTTATGTCTGTCATACATTTACGTCTGTGTGTGAGCAGCGTGTTTATTCTCGAAGATGATTATACACAAAATGTCTTAGATGCAACAATATCAGGTTAACTGCTTTGGTAATGTCAAATTAGTACTTTCGGATCATCAACAGAGAATGGTATACCGGTAATGTATTTCATATACATATTCATATTCTTACAAGATAACAGAAGCAATGGTGATGTTTTTGAAATACTGAACAAACTGTCAGTGTGATCATTCAGCCATTTGACAGTGCTGACATCCACTGAAGGTTCAAGCACGTCTGTCTTGGGCACATGCTCCGAATTTCCCGGCTGATGTGTCCAACACACGTCTCAATGTTAGTGTATACCGATTTATTGTTTGAACGTCTCACTTTCGAAACATGCATTCATGATTTTCGATCAACTAGAAATAATCACCGTAAGCGTTGGCCCCAACTTGTTTCGATGATGAAATGAAGCCTGATTTAGGGGGGATTGGGGGGGGGGGGGGGCAGGATTTAGCTCAGTCGGTAGAGCATTTGCCTAAGGTGCTTGCGTCGCAGGATCAAATCACCTCAACTGATTGGTTTTTGTCTTGTTCCAGCCAGTGCATCACAACTGCTCAAAGTCCGTGGTAGGCATGTCTGTAGGAAAGTGCATATAAAAGATCCCTTGCTGCTAATGGAAAAATGTAGCGGGTTTCCTCTAATGACTACGAACCATAATTACCAAATGTTTGACATCCAATAATTAATCAATGAGCTCTAGTGATGTCGTTAAAGAAAACAAACTTTAACTTCTTTATAATCAGATTTTTCTTGACGTAAATCATGTATAGAACTTAAACTTAAAGAGATTTAGCCATTGCAACATGATTTTAGTTAACACAAGGAATAAAATTGCATCTTTACTACATTTTCCTATTTCAAATATTGAAGTTAAAACCAATTCTAGTTATCCGAATATTGTATTAAATAAAATTGAATTTTACTTTCTAATGATTCTTTTTAATATTGTACGGCGACAAACATATTGATATTCTTAGCAAGAAAGTAATCAAGATGTAATTGTAATCGTTAAAAGGAATACATTTGCCTGAATCATGTTACGATGACGACAGAGGAAAGAATGGCCCTTAATGCAATATTTTACTGGGCTCAACGTTTTTGTTGCTGGATATTAAAAAAAAAAATTGTGCCAGTAGCATAGATACATTTAATCTAGTTTTCTTTAAGAATTAGCATGTAGTTTTCATGTTTTTTATTATTATTATTATATTCAGCTACGAGTGGGAAAAAAAATCAGCGCCGAAAGCAAAACAAGTTTTTTTTATAAAGTTGGCAATAAAAGCTGTGTTCTTCGCTTTAAGCAAATAATGATTAACAAACAACAAAACTCATTACGTTCAGATTTATGGCTGGAATTTTTTTTATACCCGGCAGGGGCGGGTATAAGATTTAATAAGGGTGTGTGCAACTTCGAATACTTAATATGAACCCATGGGGCACTAGTTATTTTAATTTTATGATGAAAACCCCATCAATTTATTATACGGATGCACATCTGTGGTTGGAATATTCAGAAATCAGTTAGCCTGAAGCCGACTCCCCCCCATTTTAAAACCTGGTAATTTACGAAAACAGTGTTGTAAAACGTGTATAAATTAAGTTATCAGATTCAGGCTGGTAGGTCCTGGGCTCGCATATCGATACCTGCTCCCACCCATAGTGTTAAATGTTTTGTTTTAATGACACCACTAGAGCACATTGATTTATATTAATCATCGGCTGTTGGATGTCAAACATTTGGTGATTCTTAACGCGTACGTTTTAGAGGAAACCCGCTACATTTCTTCATTAACAGCAAATGGTCTTTCATATGCACTTTCCTCTCAGACAGAACAACGTATACCACGACCTATCATATACGAGTCATGGGGTGGGAAAAACCCTATGGATCCACAGGTTTCGATCCTACAATCCTAGCACCTCAGACGAACGTTCAACCGAGAGTGAGCTGCAACGACAGAACAGAACAGAACAGAACAGAACAGAACTTTATTACGCCCAGGCCGTTAGGCAACAGCATATGGGGAAACATGAATAATTACATAATATAATATGTGACAAGACAGGACCAATGCACCGACTTCTCTCTCACTAACCACTAACAACTAGTCATTAACCCACTGTTCTCGGCTTCTCTCTCAATAACCACTAACAACTAGTCATTAACCCACTGTTCTCGACTTCTCTCTCACTAACCACTAACAACTAGTCATTAACCCACTGTTCTCGACAGATATTTCACACAGCTGGGCTCGAGGTGTGTGCACAAACAATGATTGAATTTTGCAAAGTGGTTGTTTTTTGTTGTGAAAAAAAGGAGAAAAAAAGCCAAACCATATCCGTAATTGCAAAGCTGTCACTAGTTCAGCATTATCTAGCACTCACAAAAGTCTAACCACACTGTTTGATGTATTGACGTGACGTAAACAAACACTGTACTATAATTCCAAATATGTAGTTATTAATTTAATAATGCTCTCAAACTTTCAGCTGTCTATTACGTTTTGACATTAAACAAAAGAAAAAAGGAAAAGCCCTATAAAGGTAATGGTGTTTGAAGCTGTAGGTGGGAAAGGCGTCAAAGTGCAGGAAGGTAATGGAGTTCTCAATCATGGTTCTAATTGGCTATTACTGGAGCTCTGCTGCAGATGACAGTGTGGATGGTTTAAGATGCTGCAGTATGCATGTTAATTTTACAGCTGAAGCTAATCTCGGCGCATCTTACACAAATATCGATTGTTAATCATTAAAATAAAACTGGACCAATTCTGTTCTGCGTGAAATCGGGCCTACGTTAAGCCAGCGAGTTTTCGCTAAATGTTTCTAGACTAGCAAGCTTTAGCGACAAATAGCTGGCTGAACTTACCCCAGCATTCTATACGTTATAAACAGACCAGTTCTGAAATCAACATTCTGTACGTAGACTGGACTAGTTCTGTTCTACATGAAATCAACATTCTGTATGTAAAGACTGGATCAGTTCTGTTCTACATGAAATCAACATTCTGTACGTACAGACTGGACCAGTTCTGTTCTACATGAAATCAACATTCTGTATGTAAAGACTGGAACAGTTCTGTTCTACATGAAATCAAAATTTTGTACGTAACGACTGGACCGGTTCTGTTCTACATGAAATCAACATTCTGTATGTAACGACTGGACCGGTTCTGTTCTACATGAAATCAACATTTTGTACGTACAGACTGGACCAGTTCTGTTCTACATGAAATCAACATTTTGTATGTAAAGACTGGATCAGTTCTGTTCTACATGAAATCAACATTTTGTATGTAAAGACTGGACCGGTTCTGTTCTATACGAAATCAGCATTCTGTATGTAAAGACTGGATCAATTCTGTTCTGCATGAAATCAACATTCTGTAAGTACAGACTGGACCAGTTCTGTTCTACATGAAATCAACATTCTGTATGTAAAGACTGGATCAGTTCTGTTCTACATGAAATCAGCATTTTGTACGTGTAAAATACGAGTCTTAAAGTAAAGCCTTGATTGTTATCGACATCTCCCCACCCGTCGCCCATGGCAACATATACTCTTCAAAAGAAGAAACGCAAAACCACATTGTCGTAACATTTGGAGAATTGATTTAATTATTGAATGGTGAGTCCGATAATTACCAAATGTTGCAGGATTGTTCACAATTCACTCTAGTCCATTGTGAGTAAGTGATAGGACACACCACCAAGGTCAAGGTCATCTGGAGTCAATACCGGGTGTGGCCTCCGCGTGTGTTGACAACTGCCTGGCACCGCCTGCCCATTGAAGCAACCAGAGTACGGATGACGTCCCGGGGGATGGTGGCCCACTCGGCCTGCAAGGCTGCTGCCAGCTCGGGCAGGGTCTGGGGCTGTGGTTGTCGCTGTCGGAGGCGTCGGTCCAACTCGTCCCATAGATGCTCAATTGGGTTCAAATCCGGTGATATCGATGGCCAAGGAAGGACATTAATGTTGTTGTTCTGTAGGAAAGCCGTTGTGAGACGTGCTGTGTGAGGCCTGGCGTTGTCATGTTGGAACACTGCGTTGGCGTTGGCCATAACTGGAACGATGTGTGGCCGGAGGATCTGGTCAATGTAGCCCTGTGCATTCAGGTTGCCCTGCACGTGGACCAGGTCAGTTCTGCCAGTGTGTGAGATGGCTGCCCACACCATGACACTACCCCCGCCGAATCTGTCCACTTCCTGCACGCAGTTTGCCGCATAACGTTCACCACGACGCCTATACACGCGACATCTTCCATCATGACGTCGGAGCAGAAATCGGGACTCGTCACTGAACCACACCTGTCTCCATCGCAGTTGAGGCCATTGTCGATGAATCTGGCACCACTGCAGTCGGAGTCGACGGTGTTGTGGTGTTAAGATGACACCTCGAACTGGACGTCTGGCACGAATTCCTACCTCACGTAGGCGGTTCCGTACGGTCTGGTCGGATATCCTGCGCAAACCTGGTATTGCTGCGGCTGTGGAGGTGGCAGTAGTCAATCGTTCCCGAAGGTGGCGTACCCGGATGTAGCGGTCCTGCCCGGGGGTAGTGACCCGTGGTCGACCGGATCTAGGGAGGTCATGTGTTGATCCATGTTGCTGGTAACGGTCCCACAGTCTGGAGATGGTGCTTGGGGACACATGGAATGCCCTGGCAACGGCCGTTCTCGATTCGCCTGCGTCTAGTCGGCCGATGGCATTGTTTCTCTGCGGTTCACTGAGACGTGGCATGTCCTGGATTGTCAACTGTCGGCCAGATACAGAGGCCAGGCAAGCGAACACCCTGCACTTTTATACTGTCGGTGTTCATGTTGCACGTGCAGACAACGCACGTGCAGTGGTGACATGGTTTGCACGTGGCTGCGTTTTTGCGAATATTCACATTTTGGAACTTTATTGTACAGTAGCTGCGTTTTATCGAATGTAACCGTGGGAATGTGTTTGGGACATGCAATGACCTTATATTCACAAAGCATGAACCGGTAGGAAACATAAAATCGGAGTTATAACCCATTTGTACCCTTTTGCGTTTCTTTTTTTGAAGAGTATATATTTAACTACAAAAGAAACGCACATATTAATTTAGTTTCATTTATTAAAAATGATTCACCTTGTATCCCATTAATTTTTGTATCTAAGCCTTGAATATGTTAGCCTAAGAAAAGTGTTTTTTATTGTTTAACGACACCACTAGAGCACATTTCTTAATTAATCACGGGCTAAGATATTTTATAATTCTGAAACCATGTCAGAAACCCAATACATTCTTTCCAATGGTAATAAGGGATCTTTTATAACCGCTTTACCATAAACAGGACAGTACACACCGCGGTCTACGATATATCAGTTGTGAGGCACTGGTTGGGAGGGGAAAAATTTGGGTTCATTAAGGGCGACCAATCATGCGAGACATCGATCTCAGATCGGCGCTCTACCACTTAGGTACATCCCGTTCAATGAGCTCATTTGGAGATGGAACCAGTACTGGAACAAACTCGCAAACAAGGGGGTTTGTTCGTGCAAGTAAACGAACCTCCTTTTAACCTGTGATGAATAGTGAAGCGTGTAAGTCAGTAAAAGGTAATGTCTGTAATGTTTGGCTAATGAACCTCCGAGTTTCTCTCTTGTCATCACAGATGAAGGTAAACCGTAGATTGCTACAATGGTAAAAGTGTATTAGATTATGTTTAGCATTCACGGCCGTCGAAGCTAGGTGGGGTGGGTGAATGAAATGCGTTTTCAGTTTAAAATATACCTGAACATCTACGATTCAAATATTCTCCATGGCAGAAGGATGTGTGACAGTTCTACTGACGAAACACCTGGCGGTAACACGCGTTTCAAAGTGTGGTGAATAGCGCCACGACCTTTAGAAAACGTTCTTTAGACTGTCTTCGTTAGAGATGCTGGTTTGGATGTGATGAACGGTTTTGTTGTTCAGATTTGCCAACATCATTAACTACACACACACACACACACACACATACACACACACACACACACACACACACACACACACACACTATATATATATATATATATATATATATATATATATATATCTTGTTTCATTCAATAACTATTTATTATTCGAAATAAAATACACCCTATTTCCCTAATTATTCTGTAAAGCTATGCAGAACAAATTCTGTTAGTCTAGGATTAGATGTAATGAACGGTTTTGCCTTTCAAATTTGCCAACATCATTAACTTTATATATATATATATATCCCACTTCCATCGCTTCACAATTCCCTCTAACATGACTGTCACATTTATACTATTATTACTTATATTTTCAGATTCATTACACCCAGTGATCATTGGTTCCATTGCTGGAGTCGCATCTCTGTTTCTGGTGCTGGTCCTAGCCGCCGGCTGGTTCATCTGCCGGAAGAAGAAACGCGTGTTATTTGACGACGCTGATCCCATCGCGTTCACAGACGACTCCAAGATGGACCGCGTTATCCCGATCAGCCAAAGCACACCCGAACTGGGGGTCGAACCCGAGGAAGTCAACACAGAGAGCAGTCCCGTCAGACGCGGACTATTCCAACTGAGCTCGAGGCAGTGGACTCTTCCTAGTGTGCCCCAACGTCATCAGACATTTCAGCGGATGCTGTCACACAGACTCGATCTCTCCAACATAGAGTTTTCCATCAAGAGTTTCAAGCACAAAGAGCAGCCCGAGCTGGGTTCCATAAAACCGGAGCTGTACAAACAGGCGTCCGTGGACAGCCTGCGGTCGGAACACGTCCCCTGTGGTAAGCTGTTCTTCAGCCTCAAGTACGTCCAGGAAGAGGGCTCGCTGCACGTCTTCATCATCCGGGCGGAGGATCTTCCGGCGAAAGATTTCTCCGGTACGTCAGATCCCTACGTCAAGGTGTACCTACTTCCGGACCGCAAGACGAAACACCAGACGAAGGTACATAGGAAGACCCTGAACCCGGACTTCAACGAATTGTTTGTGTTCACTGTCCAGTACGAGCACCTGGCTAGCAGGACCCTCCAGTTTAGTCTGTACGACTTCGACCGGTTCTCCAGACACGATCTTATTGGGGCGGTGATGGTGAAGGACATTCTAGGGGAGGGCAGTCTCATGAAGGAGACGTACTTTGTTAGAGAGATCTACGTTATACAGCAGGTGAGTGTATTTTGTCAGAGATATCTACGTCATACATCAGGTGAGTGTATTGTGTTAAGAGTTATCTACGTCATACAGCAGGTGAGTGTATTGTTAGAGATATCTACGTCATACAGCAGGTGTGTGTATTGTGATAGTGATATGTACGTCATACAGCAGGTGAGTGGTGTATTGTTAGAGATATCTACGTCATACAGCAGGTGAGTGTATTGTGTTAGATATCTACGTCATACAGCAGGTGAGTGTATTGTGTTAGAGATATCTACGTCATACAGCAGGTGAGTGTATTGTGATAGTGATATGTACGTCATACAGCAGGTGAGTGTATTGTTAGATATATCTACGTCATACAGCAGGTGAGTGTATTGTGATAGAGATATCTACGTCATACAGCAGGTGAGTGTACTGTGTTAGAGATATCTACGTCATATAGCAGGTGACTGTACTGTGATAGAGATATCTACGTCATACAGCAGGTGACTGTACTGTGTTAGAGATATCTACGTCATACAGCAGGTGACTGTATTGTGTTGCTTTTTCAGTGTCAAATGACGGAACTATCTCAGTTGGTACAAAGCGCTAGCCTGATGAGCTTTGATTGTAGGATCGAACGCCATTGGCGGACTCTGTGTTTTCCCCACGACTGGTATACCAAACCCCATGGTATATGTTGCCTTGTCTAAACAAGTGAAATTTATATTTTTCTTGGGCTTCAAACGAGATATCCTAATATTTGGACAACAAATAACAAACAAATATTTTTATAAATAATTTCAATTTGGTTCAGTAAAAGTGTTTTGGAAATAACCCCCACAAAACCCCCCAAACTATTTTGTTTGTGCAATTTAGAAAACAATAGGCTCAGAAATAAATGGCTTGTAGTAAATCCCATAGTATGAAATAAAGGCATTCCCTGTGGGAAGGACTATAGATGGTTAATTTTAGTGGTGTAACAATACATCGAACTATCGATATATTGCGATAGTCAATGCCTCGATAGCAATGCATCGATAGTTACTTCAACTATCGATAACTATTGCAATTGTTTGCTGAACTATCGATAGTTTGGATAGTATGCATGGTGAAATATTTTTTACGACCAACGCATAATTTCACTATCTAGTGGCATTATTACAAATAACTAAGTACAAAACACAGATATACATACAAACACAAACATACGTACATACGCACACATACTCACACAGACAAACACATACCTACCTACCTACCTACCAACATACTTTTTTTTTCTTCTCTTTTTTAACGACACCACTGGAGCACATTGATTAATTAATCATCGGCTATTGGATATCAAACATTTGGCAACTCCGACACACAGTTATCAGAGGAAACCCGCCACATTTTCTCAACGCAGCAAGATCCCCCATATGCACCACCATCCCACAGACAGGATAGCACATATCACGACCTTTGATATACCAGTCGTGGTGTATTGGATGGAACGAAAAATAACCTAATGGGCCCACCAACATACCAGGTCTGCGATCAGTTCCATGCACGTAAGCGGGATAGACAGTGTAACTTTTAGGCCCTATACATATGGCTGAGTTAAAGAACATCCTTTTTTATGCATGCCTCAAAAGCTCAGAAGGTATCGTGACAAGTCTTATAATTTGCGGGGGATTCTGTGCCATAGGTTCGAGTCCCAGCAACGGCACGGGACAATTTGTGAGGCCAGAAAGGATTTAATTACCCCCTGTCTTAGCGGCCACCTGTACTCAGCGGTCACCTGCCTTAAGCGGCCACCTTTTTTCCTCCCAAACGATTTATAATGTAAATGCACCTGTAATAAGCGGTCACCTGTCTAACGCGGCCAGCGGGCACCTAAATCGAATCCCAAATCGCTAAAATACCTGTATTAAGCGGCCGCAGTAAAGTTTTACTATTATATAAAAACGGTATTTTAACAACAGCGATAATGTTCAGCAAATAACCGATCTTCACACCTTCAGGAATACTAGTACCCATTCAGTCCCGACATCTCGACTGTGTATCAATTAAGAAAGTATGACTCTGGCATGCATCTAATTGCCTCTGGGCAGGCTACGCTTGACATTTGTAGATTCACTTACTATGACAATACTTCGCATGAAGTAGGAATAAAATAATTAAATGGAAAAAGAAAACAAACTTGTTGAGAACGGTTAATTTAATACATTCCATTTGCATTATTTCTGAAGGAGACGACATGTCAAAAGTTGATTTATAGTCAACTGTGTAGCACACATCCGTTGATTAGCAGTACAGACGATAAAACAAGAAACAACAACAAATGTTTTAAAGACTATATAATATGTGTCAACCTGTACTCAGCGGCCACTTTTATCTACTCCCTTGTGTGACCGCCTAAGACAGGTTTGACAGTATATGTATGTAAATATACAATATATAGATATGCATACACCAATACATACATACTTACATACATACATAGTGTTTTTATATATAGCAGAACAAACACATTTTACACATAACATTTTGTAGTTCTGAGTTGACCTGACCGCACCCCCCTCCCAACCAGTTCCTGCCGGCTATCGATCCAATGACTACAGTATCAGCTGCAATAGCTTACACAGTAGTAATACAACTCCAGCTGTTTAATGATAAAAACAAACGAGTTTTATTATTATGCTTCGTTTAACGTTCACTATAAAACATGGCACACAACGGCGTCAGTTACAAGTAATATCATCAATATTGTATGACAAGCCCCCAGTCGGCTTGGTAACTGACTAAAACAGATGGGTTTTTATGAAAAATAATGCTTTTATTTCCTGCTAAGACCATCCTGTCACCGATAACTGATGACCCGAATCTCAGGCAGACAGATAGTTATACATTGTAATACCGACACTGGAACTGACAGGCGGCCGTATTGAAAAGATGTATCCGTTTGTCAGCTATACTGCATGTCATAATAAACAATGCAATGCAATGTTGTTGTGGAGGGGTTTTTTTTATAGAAATAACTTGCATTATTTGCGTAACAGGGCAAAACGGTGAACCGTTTTAAAGGCACCCAATCACAGATTTAATCAGCCTTATTTCTCTAAATATGGCTTATAAATGACAATTACATTAATTTGGAATACCAAACCTCGCTATTGTATCACCCAAAACATTTTAACTGAACCACGATTGAGGGAATCCCATGACAGCCTGTGAGCAGCTTCATTTTTAAAAATTGGAACTCTTTTATGAGGAGTCTAAAACGTACGACAAAACCGAGTATTGATGAGGCGATATATACGACAGCCGTGTAAAGTACCTTTGAATTTTATATACAGTGCACGACCGCCGTGTATAGAGACTTTAAAATAATTTAAAACAAAAAAACCTCAAAAAACCCCCAAACAAACAAACAAATAATAATAAATACTTGGAACATAAACTCACGATTTTTGTTTATTATTATTATTTGTTTTATTTATTTATATTTATTTGATTTTTTTTTTTTTAAATTATTGTGTGGGTTTTTGTTTTGTTTTGTTGTTTTACGGAGCTATCGTACAGAGGACTACTGTGGGCGCGTGTGTAAGAATTTTAGCAAAGGGGGGGGGGGGGGGGGGGGGGTCTAGACAGGTGAACAACGTTTACTGGGGGGGGGGGGGTTACACGCTCCCCCGGACAATTATGTAAATGTAATTAATGTATAAGCTTATTATCATTCAGTACATGTTTATATAATTTTTTATAACTTATTCTCATTGTTTTTCTTTCGATTTACCCTACGTCGCAGAGGACGGTCAAGCGTTCTCGTTACACGAGCTTGGCAAATCGTTTTGACACTGCGGTTATTCGGGGGTTGCCTATCACGTGACTACAAAAATAATACGTCACACCACTTCGCTCCAAATAGCCGTTATTTTTTCCTGGATTATGGATCATCGACATAATTCAATTGTTTTTACAAAATATCAGTAATAAGTGGGTTAACGGTAGTTATGTAGATGGCTAAATAAAGTACTTTCAACAACAAATCAAATGTTTATATTTTCAGATGATACTTTTTTAGGTCATTAATTATGTCAATCATCCGTGACAGAGCGCCTTTAAAACATATAACGAAACGAAAATTGAAATAGAAATTTGAATAAATTGTATTTAAGACGGTTGGCCCTAAATTGTATTTAGGCAGTATACAATATTTTGGGGTGGGTTTTTTTGGCGTTACCTTGCATATACATTACCTACAAATGTTTTGTTAAATATTAGTTTTGACAAATCTTTTTGGCCCTTCTCAAATTCAACTAGCCCTCCAGTAACTATCACATTGAACCGGCCTCGGTGGCGTCGTGGCAGGCCATCGGTCTACAGGCTGGTAAGTACTGGGTTCGGATCCCAGTCGAGGCATGGGATTTTTAATCCAGATACCGACTCCAAACCCTGAGTGAGTGCTCCGCAAGGCTCAATGGGTAGGTGTAAACCACTTGCACCGACCAGTGATCCATAACTGGTTCAACAAAGGCCATGGTTTGTGCTATCCTGCCTGTGGGAAGCGCAAATAAAAGATCCCTTGCTGCCTGTCGTAAAGAAGAGTAGCCTATGTGGCGACAGCGGGTTTCCTCTAAAAACAGTGTCAGAATGACCATATGTTTGACGTCCAATAGCCGATGATAAGATTAAAAATCAATGTGCTCTAGTGGCGTCGTTAAATAAAACAAACTTTACTATCACATTGAAATTTAACTGTGCAGCTAAAATCAAAACTAGACTGTTCTCTGTTGAATAATAACCATGTGATCGGCGTATATAGTCCGTTTGCTTCAAAGGGAAACCGATGAATTGGCATGTAACTTCATAATGAATAAAGTTAAAAATCATATAAAAATATGTTCTTAAGTTTTAAACCCATACCAACACAAATAACATTTAAAAAAAGAAGAAATCCAGTATAAATAAAAATGTTTCTTTACAAATTACCATTACATTTTACAGATTAATTCCCAACAATTAGTTGCAAGACGGATGAAATAAACTTTGTGGCGATGCAAGAGGGCTAAAATATCCAGAAAGGGATTTCCTTGGGAGTGGCTGTCCTCCTATAGACGAAATTCGCACACGTGTGCATTTAATTTGGATATTGTAAATGAAAAGCAAAAAGAAAAACAAATGCGCTAAAAAAACAACAATTACAAAGCATAAAAACGTACTTATCACAGTAATATTTGGACGGTTATGTCATCAGCTAAGTCTTGGTGTCACTTTAGATCTAATCTGTTCTTATTTTGATTCTGTCCCAGAAGCTAATTAAATATGATTCATTTCTACCATAACGTTGAATAACAATTGTTAAATAGTAGCTCTACTAGATAATTATGGCGTATCCAATCCATTCCAATAAGCCGAAAACTTTCAGATTTTAAAAATACATGCAGTGTCTTCAAAGCGTTTGATCTCTGTTTTTAGAAAGACCCAGCCCAAAGCCACAGAAGCCGAGTCTGGCGCTGTCAAAATATAGAGCATGTTCTATGTCTTCTGCTGCCAGATCTGTAGTTCGATTCAGTTTCAGTGTCTTTCTTTTTCAACTGGTACCTTACTCACCAGACCCTAAAATCGATGGTCGCCCAACGGACTACTTTTGAAAAATTCTTAGTCGTCCTTAGCCAGTAAAGGTCGCCACGGGCGACCGGGCGACTGCTAAGTTTGAACCCTGTATTTACAGCATGTTTGCTTTATTAAAGGCCAGTGGATATTTTTAGCGTTAAAAAAAATGTTTTAAAAGATATAGCTTCTTTAGTTGTAAGTTAGCGCGAACAAAATGTAGACGTCATCTGCGATCAAAATGTGCAAAAATAATATGACATTAGCAAATAATTACCAACTATGTGCTGGCCCTTCATTAATGAGTTCTAGACAGTTGTAAGATTGTTATGTGCTATATTTAATTTTATATGAAATGAAGATTTTGTGTTGTTTGTCCAAGAAATGGCTTAACGATTAACTGTTAGTCATTAGTAAAAGAGAAGTGAGAACAGTGGACTGGTACTTCCCATTGGGGCCGATGCCTAGAACCCAGTACCTTGCAGCCTCAAATCCAGTGGCTCAGCCAGGACACCCCCGAGGCCGGTCCGTCGCAGAATATAGCAAGACTGTAATTTGTAATAACAATAACGTGTCGTTCTTGGTGTCGCGTACTATAGCAATGACGCATCTGTCCTCCCTGGGATTTAACTAGTAGACTGGCTGCGTGAATACTTAATTAAAGGAGCATTATCTGGACAGCCAGTGTGTCGTTATGTGCTGTATTACTGTCTGCTGTCTATATTCGTTCCGTTAGTCATTTGCCGTCTTACGTGTCAATGACGCCAATATGGAAAATCTGCCCGCAATCTGACGACGTTACCACAAAGAAAAGAGCCAAGAGCCATTTAAATCATGCGGGACTTAGATGTTCTAAGTTTAACTTCGATAAACTAATTTCTGCGTCTCTCCGCATCTGGTTTTCGGAATTCTGTGGATGTTTAGGTGATAGGTAACCTCATTGCCCAGCTGAAAATGCAGTGGGTAAACGAACTTGTTGAGCCACGAATTCCCGTGTGCTTTTAAATTGGTCTTTGTATTGAAGACATATTATTTACGTGCGTCACTATCCTAAAGCTACTGGTCACATCAGCACCAATTTTGCGTGAAATAGGAACGGAATTGGGTATTAGTGACTGCTATTGTTACTTACAGAGAGCATTTAAGACAGGTACAGGATGTGATTGATCATAACAGAGCTAGTTTAGCAGTATTCTGGGTATATGGGCAAACTGAGGTCTTTACCCCTGGAAAAAGTCTTAGCTGATTAGATGCAGAATATATATATAAAAGGTGAAATTTCTAAATTTGTTTTCTCAAAAATAAAACAATTCGAATCAATGTTTTTGTCTGCTGCACTGTATTCAATACATATTTCTGAAATTATGGTTTGGCACGCTAATAATCGTTTTAATTTCGTAAGAGTGTTTATTGAAAACTAATCGTTAAGAAATAGTGTCCCTTTGTATGAGTTAATGTAACTGTGTTGCGAGGTAGAGCTATATTTTAGGTAAGCATCTAAATGTTCGCTCTTTCAAATATTTTCCTTCAAAACTATCACTTGTGATTTTAAAAGTATTTCTTCTTTATTGGAGAAGTATATATACTTATGTCCACTAACAGAAACATTTTCACTTTGAAATAAACGTTTATTCGTGAAAGTAACTTAGTGGACACTTGGTAACACAGTGGACCAGGATTAAGTTCTACTAAGTTACCTATAGTAACCCATCTAACGAACTGACTGACTAAAAGTAAAATCTTTGATTATCTAGTTTTAGTCACTAGAACAGATTAATATAGTAACAAAAATGAGAAACATGGTCATTAGTCTGAATACAGACAATACAGGAAAGGAATATTTGTTTAATAATACCTCGGCACATTTTAAACTAGTATATGTTTATGTGGATATATGGTTGATACACAGAGAGAAGTATCCTGCTGTAACCACTTGGCTAATCATAACAGTACAGCAGTTAATGATAGTTTATATTGACCTGTCCGTACACAGGATAGTGCATATCACGGCCTTTGATGTACGTGTTGCTTGGAAGAAAAAAACAAATACTGAAGGTGATCGATCCTGTGACTCACATATTTCCGATCCAACGGACAAATTATGGCGTGTCTGTAACAGTATGGAATCATTGTTCAGTTGTATACAATGTATGATGTATAAACAACAAACACAATTTTAACAACATTTTGAACATTTATGGAACACTAATAAATTCAAGTACAATAGTTAGCCTTTTTCGGTTATCATTAAAAAAAGAACATTTAAGCAATTTCTGATGCATACAACAAACACTATTGAAAATTTTAACAACCCGTTAACAGGTAGTGAACAAAGAAATCAAGTGCAATAGTCAGTCTTTTTAGAGTGTCCATTAAATAGGATTTAAGCAATTTCTGATGAACAAACAACTAATCCAAATTTTAACAACTCTTGCACAGACATATAACAAAACAGTTTAAGAGTAATGAGCATCAGATATCATTAAAAAAAACCTTTACTACTCTTTAACGTTTAACTAAAATAACATATTTTAAACAATCTAAATTTAACCAAGACCCCAAAGGCTTTTCCAATTTAAGCCAGAACATAATGTTAATCAGTGTCAGTCATTGAACAGTTTGTAAATTTATACTACATGAAATGCATCCATGCTTATATCATGCCCAGAACTTGCTCCCACAATGATGGTGCCGGGTATCAATAGCAGTTGGTTGGGGAATGAGACCAATACTTTTATCGTATGTATACCAGCATATGTCTTTGAGCTTGGAGTCAAAATACCACCTGTTTTTCCCAGCCTTTAGCATGCATTCCACCTGAGCAGCTTCTCGATCATACCTGATACCTGGAAACAGGTTGATCACTGTACTTGACTATGCAGTACTGTCCAAGAATACTGTCTAAAGCAACAACGGGGCGCAACCATCCTTCTTTTACAGCAGTGTTGGATGCACAAGACTCAAGAAGACTGGGTAGATCATTTGGAACCTGTGTGGCTGAAACAGAAGAAGATCTAACAGTAGTCAGCTCAGTATTGATGTTGGTTGTTGCATGTACCTCTGATGAATTGTGAGCAATACTAGTGTTAGATGCAGAACAGGAAATTTGAACTCTGCCAGAGGAACGCATTTGTATTTTTTAACTGCTCACCTTTTGAGCAGAAACAGCTGACATCCCTAGTCAGAATAGTGTATGGTTTTTCACATATGATTTGGTGAAGCTTCAGTGTGCCAGGTACAGATTACAAATTCGGTACGCGCTGCCTTTGTCCTCAATATTGTCTACATAGAATAGCTTTATTGATGACTGGTTTTTCAAAATGTCAAACATTACCCTGCCTTCTGGAATGTCATTTCCGTTTGCAAACAGTCTATCGGCTGCTCTCTTTAAGACCCCACTGACACCATCTGGTGCGCCTTTCCCATGCGATGTTACAAAATAATTCCAGATACCACTTGTGAATTCTGCATGAAATAGATTTTGGCCGTACAGAAAGAAATTCAGCTTCTGTCTCTCAATGTTGTAAGCATGGCGTTTTAAATTAAATACATCCGCCCGAAATTGCTCAACAAGTTTCCCAATTGTACCTTGAACTTAGTCTTTTGAAACTATTGAGTAATTCAGCTTTTCGTGTTTTTTTGTCTCTATTTTGTTGAATCACTGCCACCACAAGATTTCTTCCTTTGGATCATATATGTTACGTTTGACAACAGAACCAGAACATTCTTTGCATTTTTCATACCAGTTTTTCCTCTGCTCTTTGGTAACGATTCTTGTATTTTTCAACTCTTATGTTTGCTGTTGATAGTTCTTTTCTGAGCCTCTCATTATCCCTGTAATACACGCTACGGCCTTTCTTAAGTCTTCTCCTTCTCTGCTTAGCTTGTGAGCTTAGGCCAGGTTGGCGACTTTCACGACTCCTAGGTGGAGTTATTACTTCACGTACTGTTTTGGCATGAACTCTGTTTTTTTGCTTCGATTTTCTCCATGTTTTTCTCCTATATAGTCTCTTTCGTTCCGCCATCTGCCTTGCATATTTAATCAAACCTTCTCTGTACTTCTTCCATCTTTCCATCCATCTTTTTCTTGGATTAGCATTCCTTTTCTCTCTGTATCGTTTTTGCTTCTGTGCCAGAGTCGGAGGCATTTTGACTCCTGGATGTAAAATTCAACATAATATTAAGTACACCAACAGGTATTTACTATCTAGTAACTTGGGGGAAAATACCTAAGAAAAAAACACCCACCTCGATATCAGTTTACTTTAAATTTAGTAACTAAAAATCTATCATAATTTCAAAAGTAAGGAACATCTCTGGTTAAATTTTCCATATTTGAAACACATGCACTGGCCAAATTATTAATTATATTAACTATATATAACTTATATGCAGAAAACACAAATATTGGTTCAAAAAGTTGTGTACTAATTTAAACATATAGCTCTTTGTTATATTGGTCGACGCAGCCACAGTTTTATTAAGAAGCACCACGTATCTGGCAAATGTATTGCAACTACCGTATTTCCTGTAATAAGCGCCCAGACGCTTATTCTTTTCAAAACAATCGCAGACCCGGCGCTTATTGGAGACCCGGCCTTTTTTTTTTTAGATAGGAAGTGATAAAAAGGGACCCGTAATTTTTAACAAGTTTTTTTATGGGTGGTTTTTAATTATGCCAGGGAATAATCAGTTTTCGGCTATATTACCTAGCGCTTATTGGAGGCTCGTCGCTTATTAGACTAAATACGGTAACTGGTAGACTATTAACGTAAGTAATGAAAAGTATTTTTGTATCAGTTACTATTAACATATATGAATATGACGGCACTAATGACATATTTTACACTGGTAGCTGGTATATTAACACAGTAAGTCTACTAAGTTAGTAAAATGTATGGAATTTGCAATATGGCCAATATTCGGTCACTGCATTTTAAACACATTACACCATTGTATGCTTTACGCATCTAGGATAGGCTGTGCGACATATAGATAAATAACAGTTTAGTAGTAACCCTACCTAGAGGATATGTTTATGTATTTGTCTACTAGCTTACTAGAAGTGGTCCACTAAGTGACTTTTTTAAGGTAACTTAGCAGATGGTAACTTAGTAGACATTTAAAAAAATATTGCACCCATGACCTGTTTATCTACCATATTGCAATCGATACTTTTGTTTTACGTTTTGGTATATCTGACTTACTTTGAATTTAGACATAATGACCAAACCCGTTCTGTACATGGATGGAGTACTACATTGGTAACTTTGTAGACATTTAATAAAGGTACGATTGACTCACCTTTTAAAAATCCTGAAGAATTTAACAAAACTTTATCTCACATCAAAAACATGGTTCTTGTAACTTGTGAGGCTTGTGGGGCCATCTGGTGAGTGTTTCAAAAGATTCAGTGCATAACTCTGTATAACTGTACTGGGCCAAAGTAAAATAGCAACGTAGTGGACATAATAAATAGGGACACGAAGTAAAACGTAACTAATTTTTACAATTTTCACAGCTTCATAATATATTTGGCTGATTTCAACACTAGACACTATTCAGTAAAAGCTCATTTTGAATGTAAACTAATTCTGCTAGTATATTTGGTTCACACAGCGGAGTGTACGTATATACCCAGTGCTGAGGACAGTAACTTGGTGGACAAATTTGACAAAATGTAGCTTTTGTTCCATCAATATTGCTGACAATAACACAAATGAAGTGATAATTGTTTTGCCCTTGCTAAAGCATCGCCCACTGTATTTATCTTCACAAATAAGATAAAACTGAAGTAAATCATGTCTGAATAAATTGGCTGGGACAAAAACACCAATGTTTTTTCACCTATTCCCTGGAATGACCATATATATATATATATATATATATATATATATATATATATATATAATTATAAATATATATATAAATATCTGTCTAAACCAGATCTTGCTGCGGATCTAATATGTTCCCGATTTTTTAGAGGATTCAGACAGGTCACGTTTTAAAATTTAAAACATTCGAGAGGATAAAACTGGGCCGGTTTTTACAGGATTCCAGTATGTTCAGGGTCCGGTTAGACATGTGTAACACACATATACATTCATATAGCGGGTTTCCTCTCTAAAACTATGTTAAAAATTACCAAATGTTTCACATCCAATAGCCGATGATAAATAAATCAACGTTCTCTAGTGGTTAATTTGTCCTATAAGGTAGTACAAAACCAAATAACTTCCGGCTGGGTCAGTTAGAGATGCACCTAACTTTTGATAGAGAAGTGAACACCACAAGTCCTGTGATTGGTGATAAATGTGAGTGTGTTGGGTGTAAATAAAATAGTTTCATCTGGGCAAAAAATGTATGCAATTTTATTTCATCTAGTACCACTGTGTCAATTAGTCTTGTGTTTGAAACATGTGAGGGGTACCTGTAATAAAAAGTACTCAAATTTTGTGCGGAACTAGGGTAGTCATAGACGCTACCCGTTGTCTCTGAAATGAGCAGCTTCACCCCCAATTTTTTTGTGATTCACTGTAACAGTGAGGGGTGATACTTTTTATATCTGTGGCGCTTTAGGTAGGAGTTTTAGTCACATATATTGTCGTCAATGGGATTTGATTTGGTAGTATACACCCATTAACACTATTGAACTCCGATATCGATGTTGTATTTACATGTGAATATGTTGTGCATTTGGTGATTCCCTATCAAACTATTTACCATCGAATAAACTAAAATCATTGAAGGATGCTTGTATATTTGCCGCAGAACAGACACTCTACACGCATTCAGTTTAAAATAACCATTGACGCCCAACAATAGCGAATCGCTAGTTCTAATCACTCGCTATGAAACCAATATTCCGCGTGTGTGTCACAGTAATTAACGTGTGTTTACTCTGCAAATAATTTGCGTTTTTGAAAGCCTTGTCAATATTATTGTTTCCATCAATATATGGTTAATGTTGTTTTAATGACTTTTTTTTGCCACGACAGATATAACTTTGTGTCCATTTATTCTGATTCGTTTCACGGATATCTGACTTTACACAGTTGCTAGGTGTTGATATTAGTGGCCAGTTTACGTAAAACGAAGTTAATCGATTATTTACATCAACTAGCATTATACACCTGGATATATTAAACGTATGCAGTGATAACAATCATTTGTTTTGCCAAACCGTATTTAATCATAATTAAGTGAATTGTATAAATGCTGAGTGATGCACAGAGATATGAGGACGGATAACAGAACGAAACGAAAATGTTGAAATCTTTCCCAAATATCCACGAATAAGGGCAACAGTCATTCAGTATTGAAGCATATTGGAGTGTATACGTTACTACACAAAAAGATACATTTTTAACGAAGGCAATATTAAGGCCTTTGAAATCATGATCGGTTTTGATTAAAACTCCCAATATCTAATGCATTAGTTCACAATGATTGATAATAACCGCTACGATTGGAAAGGGAAAAAACAAGAAGCTGCTTGTACTGGAAACAAGAAAGTGTTGACTCGTATTTAAGAGTTCAAACCAATGATACTCATTGTAATATAGTGCATTTTGTTTTGAATGACAATTAAAAAAAACCCACCCAAAAACGTACATGGGAATGGGCATAATATTAATGTTTTCAAAATGACGCCTACTTCCACATAACTAAAACTACAGAATAAAAAAAAAAAAAAAAAAAAAAAAATAAGTCATGTAACTTGAACCCATACAAATGTATGTTGTATTTTTTTAAAAGTCAATTACGCTTATCAACTTTTCCTGTCGAAAACAGATCAATGCATTTTTGCAGCTCGTGCGAATCACACTAATATGACAAGATTGCAATCGATATGTACATCACAAATATGAGGTTAATAACCCCACACATCATGGCGGCAACATAGGTATGTCATCATCTAAAGCCCTATTATACGGTGACTTGTAATCAAGGCTTTGATTCCACCCACCAGCTCATAGATAGCTACAATAACAAAATACGCGGCAATGCCAATCAGATATATATGTGCACAGTGAAAACCAACTGTAACGGCCTCTCATGGGGAACACTAATTGTGGTCTTCATGAGTTGATGGCCTTTATGAGCACATGGCCTTCGTGAACAGATAACGTCTAATGGCATAATGGCGGCTTCCAGCCAAAATGGATTTGTGATTTTTGTTTTTAAAGTAACGATCATAAATACTTCAAAGTACATCTGCTTAAAGGTTATGACCAAATAGTATTAATTTTACGGAAGAATCTTTCAGTTTCCGAGATATCCCCGAGTTCATGTTTTATTCATGATAAGACTGAAATCTAAGCATTTCCCCAATTTCATGTTTTGTTCATGATATGACTGAAATCTAAGCATTTCCTCAATTTCATGTTTTGTTCATGATAAGATTGAAATCTAAGCATATTCCGAATTTCGTATTTTGTTCACGATTAGACTGAAATCTAAGTATTTCCTCAATTTGACGTTTTGTTCATAAGACTGAAATCTAAGCATATCCCCAATTTGACGTTTTGTTCATAAGACTGAAATCTAAGCATATCCCCAATTTGATGTTTTGTTCATAAGACTGAAATCTTAGCATATCCCCAATTTCATGTTTTGTTTATAACAAAACTAAAATCTTAGCATATCCCCAATTTTATGTTTTGTTCACGATAAGACTGAAATCTTTAGCATATCTTCGATTTCATGTTTTGTTCATGATAAGACTAAAATCTAAGCATATCTCTGATTTCATGTTTTGTTCACGATAAGACTGAAAATTGAAATCTAAGCATATCCCCAATTTCATGTTTTGTTCATGATAACACTGAAATCTAAGCATATCTCCGATTTCTTGTTTCGTTCCTGATAAGACTGATATCTAGGCATACTGAATTCGAATCTGAATTTCTATTTTCAGTTAATTATTATTGAATAAAAAATTTGTATCGGATCGATAATCTTGAATTTGTCTATCACTGCCTTTGATATTGCAACCTTAATATGTGCGTTATCTTTATGAGGCTATACCTTTTTCGTACACGTACACGTACATGTACATGCATTTGTGCTCGGACATGAATACATCCTTTATAAGCAGGTGAAATACCCTGTAAAATACCAAAGAAGCTGCCACAGGCACTCCAAACAGCGCTATGTACAGTTCAGCGCAGTTCCAAACAGTTCCTGCAAACCCATTTGTGATGCATCTCCAGAGTGTCAGATATAATATCTATCAACGTGTCATGTTTACGGCCTGTCGCCGCTGCCTAATTAATTCTTCTGGGCCCGGCAAAATACTCACAAAAGCTGCTGCCGTATTCCATCTAATGTCATTGTTTGCCATTTGTTTTATTTCATTATTTTTCATTATTTTATTTTATATTATTTTATATTATTTATTTTAGTTTATTTTATTTATAAGTGTAAGCTTACTACTTCTAATCCCGAGAGCCCAAAATACATTTGAATAAAATAATTTACGTATTCTATATTCAGCATTAATATGACAAGATTGCAATCGATAGTGTGTCTGCAACATTTTCCTATAAGTTTATTAGGCAATTCTAAACTGGTTCTGTTGATAAAATACCCCCCCCCCCCCCCCACCACTGAAAAACCTACACAGAAAATCCAAACTCCCAAACCACGATGAGTTCATCGAATTTGTGTCATCACCGCAACAATCACGCTGATGATTGGTTAGTGCAATATCTTGCTTTGAATACCGATAAACCAAAATACTGTCTAGACGACATAATTAGATATATATGAAGTTATATTTGTTTGACACGTCCTTATTATGTTGTAGCGCTCGTTTGATGCGCGGTTGGTTTAGGGTCGATCCCCGTTGGTGGGCTAATTGGGTTAATTGCAGCCAGTGCTCCGTAACTGGTCTAACAAGTGCCGTGGTATGTACTATCCTGTCTAAAATTATATGGGAGATGCATTTTCTTGTTCAGAATATCAATATATATATATATATATATATATATATATATATATATATATATATATATATATATATATATATAGGGTGTTTCTGATCGCCCGAATAATTCTAGAAGCAAGATTAGATTTTATCTCCCAACAATTTCGTACGTAAGGAAAAATATTAATTAGAAAGTAAAATGAAGTTTGAGATACAACAAACATTAGGACGACGAGAAACACACTTGATATACACACACTGACGTTCTAACCAAGAAAATGTAGTTAGTCAGAGGGGCGGGATTTAGCTCAGTCGTTTGAGTGCTCGCTTGAGGTGCTTGCGTCGCATGATCGAACCACCTCGGTAGACCCATTCAACAGTTTGTTTTCTCGTTCCAACCAGTGCACCACAACTGGACAAAGGCCGTGGTATGTGCTTTCTTGTCTGTGGGAAAGTGCATATAAAAGATCCCTTGCTGCATTAGGACAAATGTAGCGGGTTTCCTCTGATTACTACGAGTCAGAATAATGATATGTTTGACATCCAATATCAATGTGCTCCAGTGGTGTCGTTAAACAAAACAAACTTTTTTAAAACTATTAGTCAGAAACATTTTACAATGGCAGCAAACCTAGAACAGACCCTTCAAAACACCGTATCACAAATCAGTAACTTATTATGTACCTAAATGTCACTAACTGCCTTTTCATTTGACAGAGTATTGTGTCCAAAATGTGCAGGCTGATACTAACGCTGCGTTCGGGTGTTCTCGGAAATGGATATTTCTGAGTTGT